>NW_011888806.1:1661380-1668739 GCF_000151845.1 Pteropus vampyrus | reverse complement strand
GAAATGACATAAATCATAGAATTAGCAGTCAAGGTATAAAAATAATTATTATAACCGTAGACTATATGCTCAAGAAACTAGAGGAAAAACTGAAAATATTAAGTAGGCATGAATGATGCTAGATAAAAAGGCCCAAATTGAACTTCTGGAAACAAAAATTACAATTTGATGGAAATTATACTGAAAGGGATTGACAGATGGACTTTGTGTGTGTGTGTAAATGGGTGGCAGGTGGGGGGACAACTGGTGAACTTCAAGGCGTAGTAATAGAAACTATCTGAAACAAAACACACAGAGAAAATCAACCTAAAAAAATAAAGAGAACATGAGTTGACTTGGGAAAATTTTATGAAGCCAAATATATATTTAATTGTCACCTACAAACAAGAGGACAGACTGTGGGAACAGAAAAATATTTGAAAAAATAATGGTCAAAATGTTTCCAAATCTGATGAAAAATAAAGACTCAAATATCCAAGAATTTCAATAAACTTCAAGCCCAAGAAACAAAATTATAACAAGGCATATCATCATTGACTTGCTTAAAACGAATGATAAAAAGAAAAATCTTAAAAGCAGCCAGAAAAAAAAAAGCCCCTTTTAACAAAAGAACCAAGATAAGGATGATAGAATTTTCCTATCATAAATAATGTAAGATAGAAGACAGTGGAAAACATATGTAAAGTACTGAAAGAAAAATACTGTCAACACAGAATTTTACCCAGAGAACATAACTTTAAAAATGAAGAGTGAAATAAAAACTATTTCAGACACACAAAAGCTTAAAAAATTTATCACTTTCTGAATGAACTACTGGTAAGATTTTCAAAAAGTCCTATGAGCCGAAGAACAAGGTTATGAGATGAAAATCTGTTAAGTAAAGAAGAGCACTTATAATAGAAACTAAATGAATAATTATATTTTTTAAAAAATTATTTAAATCTCCTTAATCAACTGTTTAAAGCAAAAAATAATATCAATGTGTGGTGGAGTTTATAACATACATAGAAGTAACAGTATATAGTAACAATAGTACAAAATCTGGGATAATGTTTTAAATCTCTTATTTAACAATACTACAAGTGAAGTTGTATAGCATCATTTGAGAATATTCATAGATAAATTAAAAATAAATACTTTATTTTAAACTAAAAAGTTTAATCTAAATAAAACAAAAAGTTTTGTAAAGGCAACGAAAGAGATTAAATATAATTGTAAAAAATCCTCAATTATTCCAAGAAGGCAATTATCCCCTCCCCCCAAAAAAAGCAACAACATAAAAAGATAATATATAATGAATGAGTGGAATTTAAACTAGGAATGGAACACTAGTTAAACATTTGGAAATCAATCAGTCAATGTAAGTCATCACATTTACATATATACATATGACATCTAATAAGGGAGAAAAAAAGTAAAAAATAATCACATCCATTCCCGTTTAAAAAAAAAAAAAAAAATCTAAGCAAACCAGGAGTGAAATAGAATCTTATTGACCTGGTAAAGGATATTTACATCTATAGCTACTGTCATACTTACTGATTAAACATTGAATTATTTACCCCTACAATCAAAAACAAACTAATATTACCACTCTCTCCATATTTATTCAGTATTTTACTGGAGATCCTAACCAGTACAATAAAGCAAGAAAATAAATGGTTGCCTTCCAGATTTGAGAGGAAAGAATAAAACTATCTTTATTTGCAGACGTCATGATAATTGATGTAAATTGATAAAATAGACCAAAATAGGACAGTAATGAGTTTCAAAAGATTATAGGATATAAGAGCAATATAAAAACAATTATATTTCTATATATCAGACACAATTAGAAATTAAAGGTAAATGAAATAATAGTATTTATGATAGCATCAGAAAATATGAATGCTTACTAATAAATTTGACAAAAGGTGTGTAAGACCTGTGCACTGAAAACTACAGAACATTATTGAGAAATTAAGAAGACCTGCATAAATTGAGATATAGATACTAATGTAATAGAAAATTATTATTAAGAAGCCCATTCTCCCTAATTTAATCTACAGATTTAATTTAATCTCGACAAAATCCTATCGTACATTTTGTATAAATTGACAAGTTCCTTCTAAAATGCATGCAGAAGTAAAAAGTACCTAAAAGTAAAAAGTACCTAAAATAGCCAAAATAAAAAATAAACATTGGGAAAAAAGAAGAAAGTTGGAGGATTATCTGACTTCTAAAATTATTATAAAGCTACAGTAATTCAAATGGTGTGGTACTGGCATCAAGATACATAAAGAGATCAATGCAACAAAATATAGTTCAGAAATAGATTCCAAAATACCTGAACAAATGATTTTTGATAAATGCTTTTTCAACAACATATGGTGTTGAAAATTGAATAGCAATAAAACGAGAACTTCAATCCACACCTTGAACTAGAAATAGTTCATAAACTTAGTGTAAAATCTAAAACTTATAGAAATAAACATGAAATAAAAATCTTGATGTTCATTGATAGGAAAAAGATTTCCTAAATATAGCAATGAAAACATGATTCATAAAATAAAATACTAGTATCTTGGACTTCATAAATGTAAGAACTTCCACCTGTGAAAGACACTGTTAGAAGAACAAAAAGATAAGATACAAACTAGGAAAAAAAATATTTGCAAAACTCCGTGTTCTTGGATTGGAAGAATCAACATACTTAAAATGACCATATTACCTAAAGCGTTATACAGATTTAATGCAATCCCATCAGCATTTTTTAAAAGAAAGAGAAGAAAAAATCATCAGATTTGTATGGAAGCACAAGAGATCCCAAATTGCCAAAGTCATCCTGAGAAAAAAAAATGAGGCTGGCAGCATCACTCAGCCCAACTTCAAATTATACTACAAAGTGACAGTAATCAAAACGGCATGGTATTGGCAGACAAACATACACATGGACCAGTGGAACAGAATTGAGATTCCAGAAGTAAACCCATATTTATATGGTCAAATAATTTTCAACAAAAATGCCAAAACATACAGTGGAGAAAGGAAAGCCTCTTCAATAAATAGTGCTGGGAAAACTGGAAAGCCAACTGCGAAAGAATGAAATTAGATTGTGGTCTATCGCCACATACCAAAATTAATTCAAAATAGATTAAGGACCTGAATATAAGACTTGAAACAATAAAATGCATAGAAGAAAACACAGGAACTAAATTCAAGGACCTTGGACTTAAAGAGGGTTTTATGAATTTGACCTCAAAGGCAAGGGAAGTAAAAGCTAATATAAATGAATGGGACTATATCAAACTAAAAAGCTTCTGCACAGCAGAAGAAATCATCAACATGTAAAGAGACAACCATCCGAATGGGAAAATATATTTGCAAGCAACACCTGTGATAAGGGCCTAATATCCAAAATATACAAAGAACTCATAAGACTCAATAACAACAAAAAATCAAACAATCTAATCAAAAAATGGGCAGAGGACCTGAACAAACACTTCTCTCTGAGGGATATACAAATGGCCAACAAATATATGAAAAGATGCTCAACACCACTAGCTATTAGGGAAATGCAAATCGAAACCATAATGAGATACCATCTCACACCTGTTAGAATACTTATATCAACAGGACAAGCAATAACAAATGTTAGAGAGGATGTGGAGAAAAAGGAACCCTCGTACACTGCTGGTGGGACTGCAAATTGGTATAGCCACAGTGGAAAACAGTTTGGAGGTTTCTCAATAAACTAAGAATTGATCTACCATATGATCCAGCAGTCCCTCTACTGGGTATTTAACCCAAAGACTTGAAAAACCATATCTGAAAAGATATTTGCGCGCTGATGTTCATAGCAGTATTATTCACAGTGGCCAGGACATGGAAGCAACCGAAGTGTCCTATGATAGTTAATTGTCTAAAGAAGCAGTGGTACATATATACAATGGAATATTACTCAGCCATAAGTAGAGATGAAATACTGCCATTTGCGACAACATGGATGGACCTCAAGGTAATCATGCTAAGCAAAACAAGCCAGACAGAAGAAGTTGAAAATCACATGGTATCACTTATATGTGGGATATAAACCTGAAATTAACAAATGAACAAGACAAACAAATAGAGACTCATGGACGTGGACTATAGTGGTTACCAGAGGGGGAGGTTGATGGAGTAAAGAGGGTCAAATATGTGGTGACAGAAATAAATCTAACTATGGTAAGTGAACACACAGTGTAAATATATATATGCCTTACTGTTAAAGTGAACAGCTGAAACTTATTGGATTTCGTTAAATCCAACATCATCATTAAAAATAATTAATTAATTAATTAAAAAATACATATTTGCAAAGCATATATCTGATAAAAGGTTTATGTCTAGAATATACAAAGAACTCTGAAATTAAATAATTAAAAACTCAATTAAAATGCGCAAAAGATTTGAATACACTTCATGACAGAAGATATATGAACTGCAAATTAGTACATGAATATATGTTTAACATTAGTAATAATTGGCGAAATAAAAATCTAAGCCAAAAGGAGATAGCATTATATATCTATCATAATGTATGTACTACAAAAGACTGACGTGCAAAATAATGACAAGGAATATAGAGAAACTGGAACTCATTGCTGGTGGAACAGTACAACCATTTTGGAAAACATTGACAGTTTATGACCCAGCCACTCCATCCCTAGGTGTTTTCCAGAGAATAAAACATATTTCCACACAAAGTATTTACTTTAATTTTTTCTAAAATTCTAGAAAATACAAGTTAATTTATATGTAGAAAAAGGAGATTCAGGATTGTCTGGAGATGATGGATGGGTGAGAAAGGCTGGGAGAGAAAATCAAAGAACAGCATGAGGAAATTTTCAGGAATGATGAATCTATTCATTATTTTCATTGTGGTTGTATACCCACACTCATATAACACATATTTTACAGTTTAAACATATGAAGTTTATTGTCAATCAATTATACCTCAACACAACTGTTATAAAAAAAATATTTCCAGCTTCTGCGAAATGCTTACATAAACTTGTAGAACTTTCTATGAAAGCATCTTGTTGTATAACTCATGTTCCCTTTAAACTTATCATAGAAAAGGATGAAGAATAAATTACGTTGCAGAAAGTCAAAGGATGTAGTTAAAAAGTGACAATTTTATGTTCTTGAAGAGAACCATAAACACTAAACAACAGTATAGTAGTTCCTAAATATTGCTGAGTTCAAAAATCACAGGATATAATATAAGAGTAAAATATTAAATCTGACCGCAAATTGATCCATGAATTAAAAAGCAGAATCAGGAAATGGCAAGTTTCTTTAAATGTTGCTTTTCTCCGTCTTTGGAGTGAAGATTGCCAAACTATGAAAAGACCATATTTTCTACAGCAGGGAAAACTTAAAACACAGTCATTTAGAAGTAACTGAGGAAGTGGTTGGAAAGAGAGTAAATGCTTGAACCTGTTAAGAAAACTACCTATGTCTAGCAAGTACTCACAGGTCCTAAAGAGAGTTCCAAACATAATGTGAGCTGCCTTGTAAATATTGAGTATTGAAGGAAATTTCTTAGACCATTAGTTAATTTGTGTGCAACAAAATAGGGATTATTCTTAAGGAAATAAACTGAAGATACCTTGGAATTGCTAAAAATAAAAGATCTAGATGAATTTATAAAGTATTTGCAAGTGCTTAAAGCCAGAAGCTAGGGGACTGGGCTCTTATTCATTGTTTTGTTTTTTGTTGTTGCCTTTTTTGTTTTCTGTTTGTTTTGTTTCTAACCAATGCTAAATATAGGCATACTGGTGGTACTCAACAAATCTTGACTAAACTATATATATTTTTTTAAATTTTTGTTTTGTTTTGTTTGGAAATCATGGCAGAGCTTAGTTTTTAGTGCATTGAGAGCTTATATTAGGCAATATTAGTTTAATAAAAATAAATACCCCTTCTCCCTGGCAACATATTTTTGGTCTCCCATTAAGTGATATTTAAAAAGTGAGTATAGGATAACATAAGAGAAACCAAATACAACAGAGGCATCACCAAAACATAATAGAGAGGTTTATTAGGGCAGAGGCTAATAAGCTACAGAGTTGAAGCATGACAGAAAGCAACAGAATCATAGAGAAAGCAAATAATCTCCAGATTAGTAAATCAATATGATGTAAAGATTTGATCTCCTTTCATAAATCCAAGGTGTTACACTGTTCAGAATAATAATATAGAGCAAGAAAATAATGTAATAGTCAAAATTAATAAGCTGAGAAGCTATGGAATCTTGAAAAATAGCAACGAAATTGTTAAAAGACAAGGAATAACAAAGAAAAGTGTGTAGGTAGAGGTCTACTGAAAGACCGCCAAGAAGACAAGGAGACTAAAAGAGTTGTCACTTGAAGAGTTTGAGACGTTAGGTAAAAGCAGTGAAAGATAACTCAATCTGGCACTCATTTCTCAGAAATATTGAGGGTGGGCACACATGCACATTAGCAGAGGGTTAGAGTAGATTAGGATTCTAAAATAAATTTTAGTTTTACCCTTGGGCCACATGTAAAAAAGAATTGCTAGAAGCAAAAACAAAGGAAATATATAAGTAGCCAGAAGTGGGAGACCAGAATTCTGAACATTTCAACACCATCTTCCCTACCCAATGCCAAATGTACCCATAAAATGGTACTTCATCACACTTTGTATTAGTTTCCTAGGGCTGTCATAATATGTTACAGGCATATCTTGTTTTATTGCACTTAGCTTTATTGTGCATCATAGATGTGTTTTTTACAAACTGAAGGCAAGACCCTCTATCACCAAAAAGATTACGACTCGCTTTACTGAGATATTTGCTTTATTGCTATGGTCTGGAACTGAACATGCAATATCTCTGAGGTAGGCCTGTACTATGAACTGGGTGACTTCAAACAAGAGAAATTTCTTTTCTCACAGTTCTAGAGTCCAGAAGTATAAAATTAAGGTGATGGGAGAGCCACACTCCCTCCAGGAACTCTAGGAGTGAATGTGTTTCTTGTCTCATCCAGCTTCTGGTGACTGCAGACATTCCTTTGCTTGTGGCCGGCTACATCACCCCAATCCCTGATCACATTGCCTCCTGTGTGTTTTCTCTTCTGTGTGTCTGTTTTAAGGATACATATGATTGCATTTAGGACCCACTCAGATTACCCAGGATAAGCTCCTCCTCTCGAGGTCCTTAATGATGATTTTCAAAACTAATATTCATTCTTTTGCCTTATTATGTGATACTCATAAATTCTGGGAATTATGACATATCTTTTGGGAAGACTGCTATTCAACCCAGTACCTGCCAGCTGTTTTGTTTTGTTTGGGGTGACAAAATTATGCCCAGAG
>NW_011888806.1:1651521-1661330 GCF_000151845.1 Pteropus vampyrus | reverse complement strand
AGAGCCACACTCCCTCCAGGAACTCTAGGAGTGAATGTGTTTCTTGTCTCATCCAGCTTCTGGTGACTGCAGACATTCCTTTGCTTGTGGCCGGCTACATCACCCCAATCCCTGATCACATTGCCTCCTGTGTGTTTTCTCTTCTGTGTGTCTGTTTTAAGGATACATATGATTGCATTTAGGACCCACTCAGATTACCCAGGATAAGCTCCTCCTCTCGAGGTCCTTAATGATGATTTTCAAAACTAATATTCATTCTTTTGCCTTATTATGTGATACTCATAAATTCTGGGAATTATGACATATCTTTTGGGAAGACTGCTATTCAACCCAGTACCTGCCAGCTGTTTTGTTTTGTTTGGGGTGACAAAATTATGCCCAGAGATTGATTTTGTCTGCCAGCAATTTATTTAGCGCAGGTTCACTGCAAGAATTTCACAAGCCAATAGTATACAGGATAATGTACTCCAATTATATATTAATTACATTACTGTTGCAGGCAAGGGAAAGTGGAAGAAATAAAGTCTAAATTTAGATGAAGTATACCTTTTATAAGAGTAGGCACTCGGGAGAGGGAGCTTTAACCAACCTCAAGCTGACTTCCAGCTGCCAGTGCAAAACAGAAATCCCTGTGGATTAGAGCATGCTGCTAGTGAATGAAGGTGCCAGTGTTGGTGGGCAGAAGGATCTTCATAGTGCCACTGGGAGGCTTTCACCACTGTCTAGGAGCAGCCACCTCACCAAGACAGGAGCTAGTTCCCCAAGAGTTTTCAGAGAGCTATTTAGGTCAGTGAAGTATCACCTTGCCCATAATGAAAACTCTCAGATTCTCTTCATAAACTCTGTGTATTTATAGTCTAAAGGTCTCCTGCCATATGTTTTTATAGATAACCTCCCAGCAGTGTGCATCATCAACTGGGCCACTGAGTGCTTATCAATCAGCAACGGAGAGGTGTAGGATGATGACTTCCTGACACAACTTACTTCATACGTATATCAAAAACTATCTTACTTCTAAAACAACTTTTTTTGTCTTTCTCATAAACGAGTGGATTAAAACGACTTCACTTGTCATAAACAAGTGGATTTGAAATCATATCAAACTAATACATAATACCAGCTCTCTTAGAAAAAACTATATAAAGTTGACCCTTGAACAGCAGATTTGAATTGCATGAGACAACTTACATGCAAACTTTTTTCAATAATATACAGTTGGCCCTCCTTATCCCTGGGTTTTGAATCTGTAGATTCAAGCAACCGCAGATTGAAAACAATATTTTTATCTGAGGTTTGGAATGCATGCATGCAAGAGCCAACTGTATACACCATTCTACGCCATTTTATATAAAAGACATGAGTATCTTTGGATTTTGGTATCCACCGGAAGTTCCTGGAACCAGTCCCTTAGGGAAACTGAGGGATGACTGTAGTTAAGTTTTTCAGGAGTCAAGAGTTATAGTCAAATTTTTGGCCATAAAGGTGTTGGTGCCCCTAACCCTTGCATTGTTCCTGGGTTAACTGTCCGTATAACATAGAGCATAGTCACAATTTACAAATAAAAATAAAATGTGCAATATTTTTTGTAAACTCTATATTAACTGATTCTCACAGAATACTTTCATTGATTTTTGCTGCACTCTTGTATCCATAGCCAAACTACGGTTTCAATTGGCAAAAGACATTTCAATTGGCAATTGACATTTTAGTTTGTATTAATAAGTAAAATGAGAGTGAAATAATGAAGGCAAACGTAGGAATGATACACATTCACCAATGCAGTGAGTACATTTTTTCTGAATTGATTAATAGTTTTTTAATACTGAAAGGGTATTTCCTCAAATATTTTTATGCTAGTCACAATATAACAGCTACAAATAGCACATACCTTGAAGGGTAATCTTGCATTAACATTTTTTCCATCATTTTCCTACATTCAGACATTCAACAAAATAATAAATCAAGTCCTGATTTGTAGCATTTTTTATTTCTGTGCTGTAAACATCCCCACCATGACCAAATTCAAACTACTAATATGAAATCACTATATGTAGACTTGGGAAGAGATACTCAGTAGCTCATAATTATACAGTATTTCCTCCATTTAGATACCAGAGAGTATATAACATCAAGAGCATACATAATAGTAAAATATACTAAAATAACTAAGAAAGGATAAACTTTGATATTCGTTTTGTTTTCAACATGGTTTTTAAATTTTACATTTATATAATGTAATTTTCAATAATAGCTATGTTTAACAAATGGCTTGAATACTCCTGAAAATTTTAGTTGGCTCTCGCAAGTTATTATTAGTTGATTCCAACATACTACAGGCATATCTCATTTTATTGCACTTCATCGATGTTGCATTATCTTACAAAACAAAATCAAGACCCTCTGCCAGCAAAAAATATCACAACTTGCTTTTATTGCGATATTCATTTTATGGCAGTGGTCTGGAACAAAACTCACAATATTTCTACGGTGTGCTGTAACATGACGATTGAGACTCAAAAAAAAAAAAACTTTTTCAAATCTTTATATAAGTTACACTGAAAATTAATGATAGGTTAGCACTTTTAGTCAGAGCGAATGCATTTTAAATTCTTCAGGCTTTTCCGGGAGTATTGATATAACTCCCGGTCAGGGCTGACTCCAAAGAAAATATCAAGTTTTATGTTAAAGGTCTCAATATAATAAGCAGAATGAGAAGCCAACTTTCCTGCTCTACATTTTAAAGTTTCAGTTTGTGCCTACTGATGAGTCTCCAGGTGAATTTCATAAGAGAAAGCTTACTGATGAGTTCTAATTATGCCCAATTCCATATTCACCAACAAATTCACAGTTTTCCTGGGTGATACTAGGCAAGTCACTTCCTTTTCCTTGGCAATTTCTTAATCTGCAAAATGTGAATATCCTACCTCACAAGGGTGTTGTAAAGTATAACAAATTAAAAAATATTACAAATTCAAAATGCAATTGCACCATTAAAAACGGCAATTAAGAAAATTAGTAGGAAACTAAGACAACTCCTTTGGAACCAAGCCATTAATTTTTAAATAAGAAAAGGAGAAACATAAAGGAGCAGCCTCATCATGATCTGTTATAACCTCTCTTTGGGGAGAAAGGAATCACGCAACAGTTACTCTCTCATGGAGAAATAGAGAGGCATGTGACCCCCAGCCTGTTTCTATTATGCTAGTATCTGCAATCATTAGGTTCAAGTGGCATTTTTAAAAAATTATTTTCTGCAAAAGAGTCCCAAGGAAACAATAATTATCATTTAATGGGATTCACAGTGGCACAATAAATATCACTACTCTTCCCCACCTGAGTTCTGAGCCAATTGAGAAAGGCAGATGGGCACCGAAATATCATCTTTATTACTGACCGTGGAGAATGTGGCTTTTATTGGAGGGTGAGTAGGCTTTCTTATAATGAACACCATCATAAAACTGACTTACCCACCATGACAAAGGCAAAAGGGGATCACCACACACTTCCATCCTGGAATGAAGCCTTTGATAACTTATAGCAAGGGGGATCTAGACAGGATACATGCTTCCTGAGAGAAGGAGAGAGAGACAAGAGGTCAGCCCCTCCTTCCCAGCTTCTCCTTCTAAATTCAGCAATTAAGTAAGACCCTCCTCTTCACTGGATAAATGGATGGTGACGCAGAGAAGATCTCAGAATGTTACGCTAAAGGAGCTCCCTCACCAAGGAAGGAAAGCTCATCCATCCCAGCCTTTCTCACCATCATTCGAAATTATCAGTGTAGAAAAAAGAGAGGTAGGAGTCATACATGCGCACCCCAGCAAACAATTTGGACATTTCAACAAATTGGACAAACAAGGAGAAGGACATTTCTCTTTAGTTTACGTCTAATTAATGCCTGACTCAGTACTAGGTGCTCAGAGAAGTTGAGCAACTTAAGTAAGCTCACACAACCAGCTACATGACTAGACTACGTGCTCTTTGAACTAAGAGATTACCATAATAACTATTACCATAATAACTATTTAATAATTATAGCTTAATGACATCTTGGAACATTGTAAATATTTGTGGAAGGAAAGGAGAAAGAAAGAAAGAAAGAAGCAATGAAGGAAGGAAAGAACTAAGATAAATTCAAACCCATGTCTGAATGGATCCTCTCATCACTCTATATTACCTACGCGTAAGTGTTATAACTGAACTTAAGGACTCCTGGAATCTTATTGCACAGCTAGGAAGGAGGTACTCTGGAATGACCATATTCTTATTCTTAAGAACGGTAAGTCTCTCTTAGGGCAATGCGTTCAGTTTTCCAACTAGTTCAGATATTGTACTGGCTGCATGCTAAGATGATATATAATCCCATGGGTCCTCAAACCAGATAGGAAAAACAAAATGAATTGCATCTAATACATAATGATGTTTAAAATCATATTTAAGATCAGCACATTATGCTATAAATAATAGTTTAACTACAAGCTTTCATTAGAATATTTTAGAAATCCTCTCTCAACACAATATACAAGGCTAGGGTTGTTGTCATTCTTTTGCTTTTAAAGACTATTCTTATAACATTGACAAACATTGATATATGGGATTAATCCCTTTAACTCATTTATTCAAGAGATGATTCTCCATCATGTCCATGGATGGGTAAACGAACAGTAAAATCATTAAAAAAATCATAGGCAATCCATTGGTCAAAAAATTCAGATAACAAGTCAGTCATGGAGCTCAAGCAGTTTTTCTGCTCTTCACCTTTTCTGGTATTTAGGAGTTCAGCTTACAAAGAAAAACATCATCAGTATGTATGGTGAGCTATTTAAATATTAAAGTAAAATTTCAAACTGTTTTATAGTAGAGGAATAGATACCAAATCACCTTTTAAATGTATAATTCAGTAAATGTGAATCTCACCATTTTTCAAGATTTTCACACCAATGTGCTATTGGACATGAATTTTAGAGTCTACTCTATTGATAAGTATTAGGACTACCACAGGCATACGATGGCTCTCCTCTGGGTCTCCATTACAGTATTCTGTTCGTAAGGATGACAGTCCTGGCTGCTTGAAGACGGAGGCCTGGGTCAAGCGATCGCCATATGTTTTGTAGCCTTAAATACCATGATCTGTGAATACAAGTAAAAACTTACATGCAATTTCAGACAACAGAGGTCCAATGTAGTTAAGTGACAAAATTGCTGTTTTCATTTACCTGCCCTTCTATACCCATGCAGCTTCAGCAGTGGTGCTACTTGCTCTCAGAGTGGCAGCTGCGTGAATGTCCACTGCAGTAATATGAAAGATTATGCCTAAATGAAGCCAATCCTCCTCTCCAGTCAGGCCAATATCCTTCAGTGCAGAAACACTCCACAATCAGGCCTGCATTTCAATTCTTCCTTCACAATACTAATTCAAGATCTATTCAGTCTATAAATCTCCCTTCCTCGGTATTAGTTTCCTATTGCTGCTATATCAAATTACCACAAACTTAGTAGTTTAAAACAATACTACATATTATCTACAATTCCTCAGATAAGAAGTCCTGCATTGACCTCTGCACTAAAATCAAGACATCAATAGGGCTGTGTTCCTCTACGAAAACTCTAGAAGAGATCCATCTCTTTCATTGCCTAGAGGCCATCTACGTTCCTTGGCTCATGATCTCTCCTCCATCATCAAAGTGATCTGTTATAACCTCTCTTTGGGGAGAAAGGAATCACGCAACAGTTACTCTCTCATGGAGAAATAGAGAGGCATGTGACCCCCAGCCTGTTTCTATTATGCTAGTATCTGCAATCATTAGGTTCAAGTGGCATTTTTAAAAAATTATTTTCTGCAAAAGAGTCCCAAGGAAACAATAATTATCATTTAATGGGATTCACAGTGGCACAATAAATATCACTACTCTTCCCCACCTGAGTTCTGAGCCAATTGAGAAAGGCAGATGGGCACCGAAATATCATCTTTATTACTGACCGTGGAGAATGTGGCTTTTATTGGAGGGTGAGTAGGCTTTCTTATAATGAACACCATCATAAAACTGACTTACCCACCATGACAAAGGCAAAAGGGGATCACCACACACTTCCATCCTGGAATGAAGCCTTTGATAACTTATAGCAAGGGGGATCTAGACAGGATACATGCTTCCTGAGAGAAGGAGAGAGAGACAAGAGGTCAGCCCCTCCTTCCCAGCTTCTCCTTCTAAATTCAGCAATTAAGTAAGACCCTCCTCTTCACTGGATAAATGGATGGTGACGCAGAGAAGATCTCAGAATGTTACGCTAAAGGAGCTCCCTCACCAAGGAAGGAAAGCTCATCCATCCCAGCCTTTCTCACCATCATTCGAAATTATCAGTGTAGAAAAAAGAGAGGTAGGAGTCATACATGCGCACCCCAGCAAACAATTTGGACATTTCAACAAATTGGACAAACAAGGAGAAGGACATTTCTCTTTAGTTTACGTCTAATTAATGCCTGACTCAGTACTAGGTGCTCAGAGAAGTTGAGCAACTTAAGTAAGCTCACACAACCAGCTACATGACTAGACTACGTGCTCTTTGAACTAAGAGATTACCATAATAACTATTACCATAATAACTATTTAATAATTATAGCTTAATGACATCTTGGAACATTGTAAATATTTGTGGAAGGAAAGGAGAAAGAAAGAAAGAAAGAAGCAATGAAGGAAGGAAAGAACTAAGATAAATTCAAACCCATGTCTGAATGGATCCTCTCATCACTCTATATTACCTACGCGTAAGTGTTATAACTGAACTTAAGGACTCCTGGAATCTTATTGCACAGCTAGGAAGGAGGTACTCTGGAATGACCATATTCTTATTCTTAAGAACGGTAAGTCTCTCTTAGGGCAATGCGTTCAGTTTTCCAACTAGTTCAGATATTGTACTGGCTGCATGCTAAGATGATATATAATCCCATGGGTCCTCAAACCAGATAGGAAAAACAAAATGAATTGCATCTAATACATAATGATGTTTAAAATCATATTTAAGATCAGCACATTATGCTATAAATAATAGTTTAACTACAAGCTTTCATTAGAATATTTTAGAAATCCTCTCTCAACACAATATACAAGGCTAGGGTTGTTGTCATTCTTTTGCTTTTAAAGACTATTCTTATAACATTGACAAACATTGATATATGGGATTAATCCCTTTAACTCATTTATTCAAGAGATGATTCTCCATCATGTCCATGGATGGGTAAACGAACAGTAAAATCATTAAAAAAATCATAGGCAATCCATTGGTCAAAAAATTCAGATAACAAGTCAGTCATGGAGCTCAAGCAGTTTTTCTGCTCTTCACCTTTTCTGGTATTTAGGAGTTCAGCTTACAAAGAAAAACATCATCAGTATGTATGGTGAGCTATTTAAATATTAAAGTAAAATTTCAAACTGTTTTATAGTAGAGGAATAGATACCAAATCACCTTTTAAATGTATAATTCAGTAAATGTGAATCTCACCATTTTTCAAGATTTTCACACCAATGTGCTATTGGACATGAATTTTAGAGTCTACTCTATTGATAAGTATTAGGACTACCGCAGGCATACGATGGCTCTCCTCTGGGTCTCCATTACAGTATTCTGTTCGTAAGGATGACAGTCCTGGCTGCTTGAAGACGGAGGCCTGGGTCAAGCGATCGCCATATGTTTTGTAGCCTTAAATACCATGATCTGTGAATACAAGTAAAAACTTACATGCAATTTCAGACAACAGAGGTCCAATGTAGTTAAGTGACAAAATTGCTGTTTTCATTTACCTGCCCTTCTATACCCATGCAGCTTCAGCAGTGGTGCTACTTGCTCTCAGAGTGGCAGCTGCGTGAATGTCCACTGCAGTAATATGAAAGATTATGCCTAAATGAAGCCAATCCTCCTCTCCAGTCAGGCCAATATCCTTCAGTGCAGAAACACTCCACAATCAGGCCTGCATTTCAATTCTTCCTTCACAATACTAATTCAAGATCTATTCAGTCTATAAATCTCCCTTCCTCGGTATTAGTTTCCTATTGCTGCTATATCAAATTACCACAAACTTAGTAGTTTAAAACAATACTACATATTATCTACAATTCCTCAGATAAGAAGTCCTGCATTGACCTCTGCACTAAAATCAAGACATCAATAGGGCTGTGTTCCTCTACGAAAACTCTAGAAGAGATCCATCTCTTTCATTGCCTAGAGGCCATCTACGTTCCTTGGCTCATGATCTCTCCTCCATCATCAAAGCCAGCCCCACCGCAGCTCTCTGACTCCTCTTCCATAGTCACACTACCCTCTAGCCATAGCCAGGAAAGTTTCTTCATTTTAAGGATCCATGTGATTAGATTGGGTCCACCTGGAAAATTAAAAATTATTTCTCCATCTCAAGATCTCAAGGTCTCTGTTCTTAGTCACATCTTCAAGATCCCTTTTGCCATTGTATTAGTCAAGTTTCTTCAGAAAAACAGAAGCAATAGGGCATGTTTGAGAGAGAGGTGAGGAGAGAGAGATTGAGATTGATTCATTTTAAGGATTATGTCACAGGGTTGTGGAGGCTGGCAATTCTGAAATCTTCAGGATAGGTCAGCAGGCTGGAGACCCAGGAAAGAGTTGGTGGTGTACTGTGAATCCAAAGACTGCCTGAAGACAGAATTTCTTCTTGCCTGGGGAACCCCCGTCTTTTTTCTCCTAAGATTTTCAACTGATTGGATGTGTCCCACTCACTCATGGAGGTTAATCTACTTTACTCAGA
The DNA here is from genome assembly GCF_000151845.1 of Pteropus vampyrus. Taxonomy (NCBI): domain Eukaryota; kingdom Metazoa; phylum Chordata; class Mammalia; order Chiroptera; family Pteropodidae; genus Pteropus; species Pteropus vampyrus. The sequence goes on along the minus strand of NW_011888806.1, from coordinate 1,652,560 downwards.
GTCTAGTGATTTAAATGTTAATCTCATTTTTTCAAAAATGCCTTCACAGTAACATCTAGACTGATGCTTAATCAAATATTTGAGCACTGTGGCCTAGCTAAATTGACACATAAAATTAACTATTACAGCCATGTAAGGTAACATATTCATAGGTTCCTGGGATTTAAAAAGACATCTACAGGGGGAAGGAGTTGATCCTGCCTGTCATCTACTCTATGAAACTTCCCATAACTATTCCAGCTTTCATTTTATAAACTATGCCTTGAACTAATGGAGTGTGTGTTCTCAATTATTCTGCAATCCACTGATTACTATCTTTTTCAAATTTGAATGTTTTAAATGTGGTTTGGTAACTTTAAACTTCCTGAAGGAAGACTTTTTGTTTTATATGTCCTGTGTCTTATCCTTCACCTATCACGTTCACAGTGCAGAGTACATAGCAATTAGCATACTTTTAGATATTTCTTTAAAAGCAAACAGCAATTTTTAGTTCTGAAGACACTTTAAGTTATATTATCTTTTTTTTAAACTCAAATTGAGCACCAGAATGATCAAGTGAATATCTAAGGTGACACGGAGTAAGATAAAGCATTCAAGACCTTATAGATCCCAAAAATCAATCAATACTTTATCACCTCAAGTTAAATGCTTATAATCTTTCCATAACAGGCAGAGACATTGTATGTGAGTATATATTTCCTATGATTTAGCAGTATGAAAATATGCCATTTTCATAACCAGTTTCATATACCATTCTGAAAAAAGTTTTAACAAAAGAATATAGAAAATATTCTAAATACTAAGGGACACTATGATTTGCTATTATGGGTTTGTTTACTTTAAGTTCTTATTGTTGCATACTGATGGTTTTTAACATGGGTTAAATTCAAAATAGTTTGCAGGAGTGAAGTCTTGCTGGAGGCCTCTCTATTCCCTGCCCATGTTATAATGCTACTCAGTATAAAAAGAAAACTTGCTAAATATCAAGGCCCACTGAGGATACTTTGGTCTCTGTACAGCTCAGTCACTGAAATCTGAC
>NW_011888806.1:1638067-1651471 GCF_000151845.1 Pteropus vampyrus | reverse complement strand
AGACATCAATAGGGCTGTGTTCCTCTACGAAAACTCTAGAAGAGATCCATCTCTTTCATTGCCTAGAGGCCATCTACGTTCCTTGGCTCATGATCTCTCCTCCATCATCAAAGCCAGCCCCACCGCAGCTCTCTGACTCCTCTTCCATAGTCACACTACCCTCTAGCCATAGCCAGGAAAGTTTCTTCATTTTAAGGATCCATGTGATTAGATTGGGTCCACCTGGAAAATTAAAAATTATTTCTCCATCTCAAGATCTCAAGGTCTCTGTTCTTAGTCACATCTTCAAGATCCCTTTTGCCATTGTATTAGTCAAGTTTCTTCAGAAAAACAGAAGCAATAGGGCATGTTTGAGAGAGAGGTGAGGAGAGAGAGATTGAGATTGATTCATTTTAAGGATTATGTCACAGGGTTGTGGAGGCTGGCAATTCTGAAATCTTCAGGATAGGTCAGCAGGCTGGAGACCCAGGAAAGAGTTGGTGGTGTACTGTGAATCCAAAGACTGCCTGAAGACAGAATTTCTTCTTGCCTGGGGAACCCCCGTCTTTTTTCTCCTAAGATTTTCAACTGATTGGATGTGTCCCACTCACTCATGGAGGTTAATCTACTTTACTCAGAGTCTAGTGATTTAAATGTTAATCTCATTTTTTCAAAAATGCCTTCACAGTAACATCTAGACTGATGCTTAATCAAATATTTGAGCACTGTGGCCTAGCTAAATTGACACATAAAATTAACTATTACAGCCATGTAAGGTAACATATTCATAGGTTCCTGGGATTTAAAAAGACATCTACAGGGGGAAGGAGTTGATCCTGCCTGTCATCTACTCTATGAAACTTCCCATAACTATTCCAGCTTTCATTTTATAAACTATGCCTTGAACTAATGGAGTGTGTGTTCTCAATTATTCTGCAATCCACTGATTACTATCTTTTTCAAATTTGAATGTTTTAAATGTGGTTTGGTAACTTTAAACTTCCTGAAGGAAGACTTTTTGTTTTATATGTCCTGTGTCTTATCCTTCCCCTATCACGTTCACAGTGCAGAGTACATAGCAATTAGCATACTTTTAGATATTTCTTTAAAAGCAAACAGCAATTTTTAGTTCTGAAGACACTTTAAGTTATATTATCTTTTTTTTAAACTCAAATTGAGCACCAGAATGATCAAGTGAATATCTAAGGTGACACGGAGTAAGATACAGCATTCAAGACCTTATAGATCCTAAAAATCAATCAATACTTTATCACCTCAAGTTAAATGCTTATAATCTTTCCATAACAGGCAGAGACATTGTATGTGAGTATATATTTCCTATGATTTAGCAGTATGAAAATATGCCATTTTCATAACCAGTTTCATATACCATTCTGAAAAAAATTTTAACAAAAGAATATAGAAAATATTCTAAATACTAAGGGACACTATGATTTGCTATTATGGGTTTGTTTACTTTAAGTTCTTATTGTTGCATACTGATGGTTTTTAACATGGGTTAAATTCAAAATAGTTTGCAGGAGTGAAGTCTTGCTGGAGGCCTCTCTATTCCCTGCCCATGTTATAATGCTACTCAGTATAAAAAGAAAACTTGCTAAATATCAAGGCCCACTGAGGATACTTTGGTCTCTGTACAGCTCAGTCACTGAAATCTGACCGGCATTAAGAATTTTCTGGGTCAATATTTAAATATATATCTTTTAGGGTAATCAGTGATTATTTTAAGAATTTATAGCTGATATAAAAGAAAGTAACTCCCCCATCCTCACCCCCACACCCACCCCTGCTGCCCAGCACAAACACACGGCTTCCAATTGTCCACAGTGAAAGAAATCAATTTTCTAAGTGACCTGAAAAATAGAGATTCTTAAGATAACATTTTATTTGAGAATATAGAGCCCCCTCATTCAGTTCAAATAAAAAATGATAAAGTCTTCATACAAAGTCTGAATTTAAAATTCTTTAATATATTGAAGAAAATATTTACATTTGCTATTGATTGAATTGTACCACCCCCCCAATTCATTTGTACCCCCAACCCCTGCAATGTGATTTTATGTGGAGAGAGGGTCTTCAGGAGGCAATTAAGGTTAAATAAAGTCATAAGAGTGAGGCCATAGTCTCATAGAATTGTGGATTTATAAGAAGAGATCTCTCTCTCTCTCTCTCTCTCTCTCTCTCTCTCTCTCTCTCTTTCTGCCATGTGAGGACACAGGGAGAAAACAGGCACCTGCAATCCAGTAAAGAGTGCTCTTACCAGAAACTAAACCCAGCCAAAACCTTGATCTTGGACTTCTCAGCCCCAAAACTGTGAAGAAGTAAATTTCTGTTGTTTAAACCACCTGGTCTATAGTACATTATTATAGTAGCTGAGCAAACTAATATAACATTTAATTTATGAAAAGGCTTCAGTGAAAACCTAATACAATTTACCACAACTATTTCAGTCCATGTAACTCTCTCCAATAAGAATAAAGACATCTCCAATCAATAACATAGTAGGTTTTGTTGAAATAATAATAATAAAAAATCTACATGCAACAAAATAAATAAATCTTACCTTAAACTTTTTAAAATTGACTCCAAATGGATCAAAGACCCAAATGTAAAACTAAAAACTTCTAGGAGATGATACCAGAGAAAAATTTAGGTTATCTCTGGTTTGGTAATGACTTTCTAGAAACGACCCCAAAATCATGATCCATGAAAGAAAAAAAATGGTAAGTTGGACTTCACCATAATTAAAAACTTTTGCTTTGCAAAATTCACTGTTCAAAGAATGAAACAAGCCATGGACTGACTACAAGAAAAATCTTTGCAAAATTTATATCTGATGAAGATCTGTATCCAAATATACAAAAAAAAATCTTAAAAATCAACAATAACAAACAACCCAATTAAAGTATGAGTAAAAGGTCTGAAGAGACACCTCATCAAGAAAATACACAGATGGGAAATACGCATTTGTTAAGATGTTCAACATTATATGTCATTAGGGAATTGCAAATTAAAACAACAACGAGATATCACTACATATCTATCAGAATGGCTTAAACCCAAAATACTGACAATTCCAAATGTTGGTGAGAATGTGCAGCAATAGGAACTCTATTCATTCCTCATGGAATGACTAGAAGATACAAAATACAGACTTAATAAAAAAAAATCAGTATTATGACTGATGAACTGAACTGGAGTGAGCTGAGTGAAAGGTTTTCAGAAATTCAAGTTATTCTCTACAGAGCCTAAGTTTGTCTGTCTTGCTACATCCTCATACTGGGAAGAAGTAATCTCTGTCCTTTACTCAAGCTGGGCCAGAAAGAGAAAAGATTTCTGTAAGCCCCTCTCTCAGAAGAAACTGCAAAGTTATGTCATATACCATCTCAGAAAGGAAATGGGGCAAGTACTCTAAGAATATTGTAAATTTTGTGATTTCTACTTGCTCATTATTTTTATTCATACTAATAACAATTTTGAGCCCTTTCATTCACTTGTTCATTTACTCACTAATTCAGAAAATAGCACTAGAGTTTTTATTATCTATTCTAGACACTGGTAGTAGGGCAGTGATCAAAATGGAACAGGTCTTTGCTCTCAACAAACTGAAATAAATACTTCACTATTTTTTTCAATAAAATCCTGTGTATGCATGTATCACTCAGGAATGATCATTCCGTTGTCTTCTGGCATCTGCTGTTGGAAGTGAAATATCTGTTTTCTGCCTAACTATTAGTTCTCGAAAATAACCTGTTTATTTCCTCTGGTGACTTCATTATTTTTGTCTTCCAAGTTCTGTAGTTTTATTGTAACATGTAAAAATTTATCCTGTTCAGGGCTTTGTATGCTCCTCGAATCTGAAAAACTCTGTGTCACTGCCTCTTAATATATTGATGCACCTCCAGTCTCTTATTTTTCAAACATTCTGAGAACTACTTGGGGCTTCTCATTTTATGTACTATACTTCAACTACTCTATAATATTTTCCATTTCTTTTCCTTTTCATGATTTATATCTCAGCTTTTTATTTAAATTCACTTGTTCTACCTCTCTTGGCATCTGCTCTGTTAAATTCATCTATTGTTAAATATTTATTTCTAGAAATTAATTTCATTTTTAGAGTATATGCTTCAACTTTTATCAATTTGTCTACTCGATTTCTATATTTCATTATACAGTAATAAAAAAATTTAACAATATGGGAGAATATCTTGTTATATTTAAGAAAAAGAAATGAGATAGGGTGTGAGGGAGAAGATGGTATAAAATGAAGTCCAAAAGGTAGGCAACAAATAGCCAGAATATTCAGGGTTATCCAGGCCATTTTAAGGAGTTTGGATTTCATTCTAAGAGTTAAACAAATATATTAGCTGGGACATAATATGTTTTATGTTTATAAATATGCTTTCTATGAAAATGGGAGAGGGGTGCAGGGAAAAGGAACAAGAGGCTATTTCAGAGGTTTAGAAAAGTGATTACAGTAGTTTGTATTCACTCACTATGATGAAAATGGAGAGAAGTGAAAAATGATCCTTAACGTATGCTGACCAGTGCTCATAGCTTCGTGCATAGCTTTATCAATTTTAATCTTCCCCAAAACTTATCAGTAGTCCAATTTTGCAGATGTGCAAACAGAGGCTTAGTCATGCTAGATAACTTGCTAAATTCACACAGTTGCTACATAGTATAAGACTCTTTGACTAAGATCTCTTAGTCTAGTGACTCTGCAGAAGAGAGAGAAATAATGAAAAAATAAACAAATGGGCAAAGTATATTCAAATTGTGACATGAGCTACAATGAAAATATGGCAGGATAATCAAGAGATAGGTGGTCGGAGTGGTAATAATTTAGCAAATTTTGAGTTAAGAATAGGTTGACAAGAAAATAAGCATGAGTATATTTGAGAGAAGAGTCTTTGTGATGATTAAAGATGGCATTTTTGTAAAACTCTTAGCATAACAATCTTAGTATTTGAGCTCTTAGCTCCAATTAAGAGTCACTCTTTTAATGTGTTGTCTTTTCTCCATCTGTTGTGTGCAACACCCTAGTCTGTTCTATTAATTTCATATACCTGTGTCTGTTAATGACAAATCTCTCAAAAAGAAAAGTCTTTTTTCTGGGCTTTGGGAGCAGCACAAAAGTTTGAGGTGCGTATCTCATGAGAGAAGTAAAGAGATTGATAAAAGAGACCATGTCCCAATCTACAGCCAGGCATGGTGCAGAATTTCTGGAAAGATAACATCAGAAAATAACCATAGTCCCCCTTATCCAGTTCTGCTTTCCACAGTTTCAGTTACCTACAGTCAACCAAGTCCAAAAATATTAAATAGAAAACCCCGGAAATAAATAATTCATAAGTTTTAGATCATGCATCTTTCCAAGTAGCATGATGAAATCTCACGCTGTCCTGTTCCATCCTGTCCTGGATGTGAATTGTCCTTTTGTCCACTGTATCTATGCTGCAGACTCCACCTGTTCGTTATTTACTTGGTAACCATCTCAGATACCAGATTGGTTATCAGAGAGAGAAATAGAGAGACCACATTCACATAACTTTTATTACAGTATATTGTTATAATTGTTCTATTTTATTAGTAGTTATTGTTCTTAATCTTTACTGTGACTAATTTATAAATTAAACTTTATCATAGGTATATATGTATAGGCAAAAAAGATACTATCTATATAGTTCGGTACTATCTGCCCTTTTAGGCATCGACTGGGGGTCCTGGAACATAATCCTCCAAGGATAGCGGAGGACTACTGTACTGAGAATAAATGGCAGGTGCCTTACAAATGGTGAGCAAAGAAAACAGATAAAGTATGAGAATGAGGCCTTGGCTTTTAACAATATTTTTTGATGAATAAATGGCCCTTATGGAATTCACTTCCTTCCTAAAAGAGTATCAATATTTTAAAAGTTAGCCACCTGGGTTTTTATGTTCCCTGGACAAACCAACATGCTTCTAAGGGAAATAATTAGTATGTCTAAATTACATAACTTTACATTTTCTCTTGGCAATCTTTGCTTTAGGACTTGAACAGCACTAGGAAGATGCAGAGTTAATGAAAAGTGTGGCCTGACACAAATCTCAATATATTTTAAATTCAGAAAAGGTACATAATTATGGAAGTAATATATGAACGTACAGATACAGGCACAGGCAAGCACATGTATTCTCTCTCTCTCTCTCTCTCTCTCTCTCTCTCTCTTTCAGGGTATTTCTGTCTGATACCAGTCAAACTGTGCATCTCCTGGCCTAGTCTTATAGAAATCCTAAAAAAAACTGAAAAAGTACTACTTGGCTTGATATTTGGCAGAACTCATAAACAGTGTTCATGCAGCTGAGGCTGCAATCATTTTCACTGATAAAGCACAAGTCTATATCAGAATATCTTCTTCAGTGTTCACCAGCTATAAAACCAAAGACAATGGTCTCTCTCATCAATAGCTTTGCAGAAAGAGAAAGAAGCTGTCTGGATAGGTGGAATGGAGCTTCAAACTAAATAAAGCCCTGGCATTCTGCCCAGAACTCTATGTGCATCTGAAAATCTGCTCTTATTCTTTTCCATGTGCGAGATGAGGAATAGTAAGAAATCCAACCATGTAGCATCAATAGCGCATATTCAGAAGTCAAAATGCCTGTTTCAAATTCCTTGTGTGCTTATTGTTAGTCAGATGTGCTTGGGTGAGTGACAGAATTATACGAAGTTTCAGCTTCCTTATCAGCAAATGGCTTGAATAATTGAAATCCCCTCCCTACATAAGAGATGTTGTAAGGATTAAATGAGGATAACTTGAGTGCTTTATAATTGCATGTGATCAATATTAACAATTTTCAAAGAACTTTCTTAACATGAGATATAGAATAAGTAATTAAATTACCATTTCATAATGGAAGACTTACTACTTATTGATATGGGCACCAGATTCAACTAAAATTTATTGGGTCACGCCCAATATACACCACTATTTTAACGATTTTTGATTTTATTTCAATCCAGAACCTCATAGTCTAACTGAAGCCACACTGTGGAATAAATTACGCACTGTTACTAGACAATCATTAGCTCAAACATAAATATGTATTCAACAAACTACAAATAAATAGTATTTAATTTGGCACTTATATTGATTTTCTGTTTCTCCTTTCTTGAATTAGCGGGACATTTTAGCCTGAAATCTCTGAATATATCTCTCTTCTGGTTACATTTATATCCCCATCTTTCATTGTTAAATAGTATGTTGTCCAAAATAACTCTCTTGTGTATTCATTGAAGCAACAGAACTTTTAATATCAACCTCTGGGATTCTTTAGTCCCTCCATCTTCAATAACTGCTCTGTGCAGTACTGGAATTTAAGAAGATTTTTCTCTTCTTCAGCATGTTCTTTAAAAAATGCTAGCTACAAATGCTTATCCATTATGACACAGGATACAACTCAGGAAATGACTAGTCCCTTTATTTGCAAGGTATTGTAGTTCTGTACAGTATCTCTTGGATCAGAATTCAAGATTCTATAATCTTGACCCTGTGTCATCATGAGAATGAGAAGGACTTTTATTAACAGTGTTTTCTGCTAAGAACAAAGCTGTTTTCAGGGCAAGAAAAAACATCTAGGTAGTTAATGTGCTACGTGAAAAGAAAAATCATCCTCATTCATAACATGTAAATGTAAAGAATTCATCAGTTTACATAATCCTTACAGTATAACACTAATGTCTATCAGCAATCTTCCTAAGAGTCACTAAGAGTTTAAACTCTAAATTGTTTGTTACCCACATTCACTTTTTGTTTAGGTTATATTTTCACATATATCACTAATACTGGGTCCTCATAATCACCCTATGCAGTGGGCTGGGTAAGCATCACCCTATGGGGACACCAAGACTTGAGTGACGCCCTGAAGATGACTCTGCTGGTGACTGAGAGGAGCCAAGATGAGGACTTGGACTGTGAATCCACACTCAGTACATGTTTCATGTGCCACAATGCCTTAATGTAATCTTTATTGGACACAGATCGCAATTCCCTGTTTTCAATCCAGTAAAATAAAGCTCGCTGAAGGAGAAACTATTTTATAATTCTATTTTTCTTTTTCTTCTGTCATTAACCCAAGTTCTAAATGACACTTTAAGCATTTGGACATACAGTAAGTAAATTATATTTGCTATTCTTCTTCTTACATAGCAATGAATGGAAATAATAAAGCACAAAACATAATGTTACTACTCTACAATGATGACTCATCATCATCATGGTTGCCTAGCCTTAGTCTAAATTGGGAGGCAGTTTAATACATGGAAAAACTTGGGATTTAGGAGCAGAGAGGCATGAGTTCAAATTGAGCCTGATTCTTATTTATTGTTTGACCTTAACAAGCCATTTACCTTCCCTGAACTTCAGCTTCTTCATCTGTAAGATGAGGATTAGGACTCGTATTTGCAATGCTGTTTTGACTATAACAGAGTATGTAATGCATCTAAAAAAATGCATGACACACATTTAACATCCAATAAATATTAAACATTATGACAGTTAGTTGATGGCATGTTTCAGTAAATCTGAGGTACAGAGAAGGCAGAAAGCTTTCCCAATGTCACAAAATGAGCCACTGCTAGAGCTGGAAAAAGAATATATGTGTCATTACACTGTTTATCACTCATTTAAAATAAGGTCAGTAGCCAAGTGTTCTTATTTCTAGAAAAATTTAAGTAGAGTGGTTTTTAGTATTATAGAGAATTAAAATCCATGGATAGATGGTAGACATATGTTCTACAAAAATATTCACTGTACTGGTGCTAAATCAATGCTGAAAAATTATATTCTTATACCATCATAATTGGAAAAATAAACTCAAGATAATCAATGTATTTCTAGTATCTAATGATGTACTCTCTCTAAGCCTAACTTAACTCATTTACAAGAGATTTAGATTCATAAATTTTTACCAGTTTAGTCATTTTGTTAGCCCGTGATTGTAAAAGGAAATACATTCTAGGACAATAAAGCAATATTTTGAATTTGATGGGGGACTGACCTGAGACTCATAGAATTTTGTCAGCACAGTGAAATATTAACTGAATTAAGTAGAGCTACTGATTCACATATCTAAGAAAAAAGTAATTACTGCTAATGTCAATATTTGATGAATTAATGAAACTTTTCAGCCTTTAACATGAATAGTATATGCCAGGCAGTTAGAAAGTGGGATATTATAAGTCGACTAATTTACCCTGTTTTTCTTAAGCTAACCATAAGTTACTATCTTCAAATACATGCCGTACTTACTGTGCTGTAAACAGAAGTTGTCTCTCACAGAAGGGTTGCTTTCTGGGACTTTACCAGGGAAGAGGAATTTGGGGTTCCCCTCAAGAAAATGAGTCGAGAATTTCTCATTGTTTCTTAGATCCAAAGGATTTACTGTTATTTTCTGAGAAGGACAATTGGAGAAACTACACTATAAGCTTAATATCATGTTGGACTCTGGGGCCATTAAAGTCTTCGCCCCTCAGTTCTTGTAAGATGCTTAGAATATATACCATATCGTAGATGAAATTTAATCTCTTAACAAAAAAAAAAATCTACCACATTTCTTTAAATGAGGAAATTATATTTCCATACTTTTATATAAATCATAAAAGGCCTATCACCATATCATAAAATGAAATAATTATCTTAAATATTTTCAATATACAATAAATATTAACTCTAAGAATACTGCTTTTCTGTTGCCTTCTTGTTTGGTTAACAAATGTTTTCTCAATTTAGATGTAGGACCTGCTTCCAAAATTAAATGGATTTATCTTAAAAAAAATAAAATGATATGAAACGTTAAGTTGCATTCAAATTCTATTGAATCGGTGCTTTCTGAGCCTGGATTTCCCACTGAACTAATAAAATAGTCCTATGTAATATTGTGACCCTTCTGCAGCCTTAAAACAATCCATTTTTCTTAACAGTGTACTTTTGAGCTGTATATCAAGTCTGAGATGAGCTGACTATTATGAAACTGTCTGTATCAAAGCACAGAGAAGCAAAGGAAAGAGATGGTGAATAGAAACACACTCATGTCAGTAGTTTACCAAAACTGTCTTTCAAAGAGAGTCTGCCATTGGAAAACAGATTCCTTAAGAAATAATGGAAGAATCATCAATGTGAATAGTGTCCAATATTTTAATACATTGTGTTCCTTTGATTATGGTATCATCAATTTCTAGTCTAATTGAAACATGTTTTCCAGACACCTAATGGGAAAAAAAAAATGTTCTATGCGTTCTATGCATAATTCCCAACAGACCAGTGTTTATTATTCTTTATCAAAATTCATCCAAGCTAAAAATGACAGATTAGAGTTGTTATAAAAATAAGGTGAGGAAAATAATCATTTTCTTACATAAGATGATTATTTTGATGTAATGACTTACAAACAAAGTCAAAACATTATTTAACACATTTTTATTATATTTTTTAACATTTTATTTTTTTATTTTTCTTATTGTTCCCCCTCTCATTCCCTCTGGTAACCACAAGTCCATTGTCCATGTCCATGAGTCTCTGTTTGTTTGTCCTCTTCATTTGTTGCTTTTAGGTTTATATCCCACACATAAGTGATATTGTCTGAATTTCAATCTTTCTGTCTGGCTTACTTTACTTAGTATGATTATTTCAAGGTCCATCCATGTTGTTGCAAATGGCATCTCTTCTTCTGGTTGAGTAATATTCCATTGTATATATATACCACAGCTTCTTTAGCCAATCATCTATCATAGGACACTTCGGTTGCTTCCATGTCCTGGCCACTGTGAATAATGCTGCCATGAACATCGATGTGCAAATATCTTTATGGATATGAGTTTTCAAGTCTTTGAAGTAAATATCCAGTAGAGGGATTGCTGGATCATATGGTAGATCAATTCTTAGTTTATTGAGGAAACTCCATACTGTTTTTTATAGTGGCTGTGCCAATTTGCAGTCCTACCAGCAGTGTATGAGGGTTCCTTTTTCTCCACATCCTCTCCAACATTTGTTATTACTTATTCTTATGATTATAGCCATTCTAGCAGATGTGAGGTGGTATCTCACTGTGGTTTCAATTTGCATTTCCCTAATTGCTAGCGATGTTGAACATCTTTTCATATATTTGTTGGCCATTTGTATGTCTTCTAGGGAGAAGTGTCTGTTCTGGTCCTCTGTCCATATTTTGGTTGGCTCATTTGTTTTTTTGTTGTTATTGAGTTGCATGAGTTCTTTGTATATTTTGGATATTAGTCACTTATTGTAGGCGTTGCTTGCAAATATATTTTCCCGTTCGGATGTTTGTCTTTTTACCTTGTTGAGCAGTATCTTTCTTAATCTTTTTTATTTTGAAGTCCATCTCATCCTATATTATTACTGCTACTCCCTCTTTTCTCTGAATGTCATTTGTTTGAAATATTATTTTCCACCCTTTCATTTTGAGTCTATATTTGTCTTTGGAACTGAGATGTGTCTCCTGGAGACAGCATATGGTTGGGTTTTGTGTTTTGATCCATTCTGCAATTCTGTGCCTTTTTATTGGTGAGTTCAGTCCATTAACATTTAGGGTGTTTATTGAAATCTGAGGTCTTCTTATAGCCATTTTATCCTTTGCTTTCTGGTAGCTCGGTGTTGCCACTGCTTCCTTGTCCTTGTGTTTCTGTTTTCTTCATTTTGGTTGGCTTTTGTGGATTTTCCCTCTGGTCCTTCTTTTTTTATATTATATATTTCTGGTCTGAATCTTTGGCATGTGGTTACCATTACGAATATGTCAAGGATAGTTTTACATATACAGTCATCCATTTTCTTCTGAGCATGTCTTATATCCATTCTCCTTTGTGAATTTGGATCTTTGAATCCTCCCCTTTTCAGTAATTGTTATCTGAATTTGTCCCTATGTATGCTGAACGTTCATTACTATCTTCCTATAGCAAATTTCTTCTTATTTTTTTATAATGCCCTGTTCTTAGTAAAGGTTGCACTCTTCTGCTTTTATCAGCCTCCTAGTCACCTTACTTCTAATTGTGTATTTTTTTTTTTGCCGTTTTGTTTTAGGTGAGCTGACCCCTTTCAGTATTTCCTCTAGTACAGGCCTTTTAGTGTATTTCCTCAATTTTTGTATGTCTAAAAAGGTCTTTATTTTTCCTTATATCTAAAGGAGAGCTTAGCCAGATACATTATTTTTGGCTGGTAGTTTCTTTCATTTAATAGTTTCAATATTTGACTTGTAAGGTTTGCATTGAGAAGTCCAACGATAAAATAATGGATTTTCCTTTATAGTTTACCATCTTCATTTCTCTGGCTGCCCTGAGAATTCTGTCATTGTCATTGATTTTTGATAATTTTAATACAATGTGTCTTGGTGAAGGCCTTTTTGGGTTGAGATAATTGGGTGTTCTGTTGACTTCTTGAATTCCAAGCTCCGGCTCATTCCTTAAATTTGGGAAATTTTTGTCAACTATTTGTCTGAAAATGCTTTCCAGTTCTTGTTCCTTTTCCTTACCTTTGATAATACCCATTATTCTTATGTTTCCTGTCCTGATGGTACCAGCTAGTTCTTATATTTCTCTTTCATTATTTTTCGTTCTTTGGTTTTTCTCTTCTTCCTTTTGATTTATTTCTAGATTTCTGTCTTTGATATTACTGATCCTTCCTCCATTTGGTTGACTCTATTTCTTGACCTTGTTATTTCATTTTTCAACTTTTGCAGTGTGTTCTTTATCTCCAGAAGGTCAATTCAGTTCTTTTTTCAAAAAAAAAAAAGTGCCTACAGCACCCAGTATTCCTAGGTGGTGTCCCATTCAAGTACTAACCAGGCCCGACCCTGCTTAGCTTCCGAGATCAGATGAGATCGAGCGCGTTCAGTGTGGCATGACCATAGACTTATTTGGTTCTGTTTGAGGGTTTCAATCTCCTTGCTAAAGAACTCATTCTGCTCATCTAGTTGTTTTTTCAGTTCCTGAAATTGTCGATATGATTTGTTTTGGATCTCACTGAGGTTTTCAGAAATACCATCCTGAAGTCTCTGTCATTTAAGTTGCATGTTTCTATGTCTGTAACCTTATTTTCTGGAGATTTTTCTCTTTCTTTCTGAGATGCCTTTTCACTTGGTTGTTCATGGTATTTAATGGACTATTTCTCCACCTGGGCATTAATGGAAGTGTGTTCTGCTTCTTTTTTTTCCAAAAAGAATTATTATTATATAATGGTCCCTAGTCTGTTGCAAAGAAGCTGTTTTTCTTTTGGTTTCGAGTAGGTGGTGTCTAAGCCTCTTGGATCTCTGCTTTATATAAAGTCTTGATAATGTCTATTTTTTTTTCCTTATAGACATTTAGCAATGCTTTCTATTCTCAGTCTCAGTTCCTGTCAATGTTAGCAACAGTTTCAG
>NW_011888806.1:1636254-1637837 GCF_000151845.1 Pteropus vampyrus | reverse complement strand
CAGATACATTATTTTTGGCTGGTAGTTTCTTTCATTTAATAGTTTCAATATTTGACTTGTAAGGTTTGCATTGAGAAGTCCAACGATAAAATAATGGGTTTTCCTTTATAGTTTACCATCTTCATTTCTCTGGCTGCCCTGAGAATTCTGTCATTGTCATTGATTTTTGATAATTTTAATACAATGTGTCTTGGTGAAGGCCTTTTGGGGTTGAGATAATTGGGTGTTCTGTTGACTTCTTGAATTCCAAGCTCTGGCTCATTCCTTAAATTTGGGAAATTTTTGTCAACTATTTGTCTGAAAATGCTTTCCAGTTCTTGTTCCTTTTCCTCACCTTTGATAATACCCATTATACTTATGTTTCCTGTCCTGATGGTACCAGCTAGTTCTTATATTTCTCTTTCATTATTTTTCATTCTTTTTATTGGTGAGTTCAGTCCATTAACAATAAGAAGAAATTTGCTATAGGAAGATAGTAATGAACGTTCGGCATACATAGGGACAAATTCAGATAACAATTACTTCATTATTTCTCTTCTTCCTTTTGATTTATTTCTAGATTTATGTCTTTGATATTACTGATCCTTCCTCCATTTGGTTGACTCTATTTCTTGACCTTGTTATTTTATTTTTCAACTCTTGCAGTGTGTTCTTTATCTCCAGAAGGTCAATTCAGTTCTTTTTTCAAAAAAAAAAAGTGCCTACAGCACCCGGTATTCCTTGGTGGTGTCCCATTCAAGTACTAACCAGGCCCGACCCTGCTTAGCTTCCGAGATCAGATGAGATCGAGCACGTTCAGTGTGGCATGGCCATAGACTTATTTGGTTCTGTTTGAGGATTTCAATCTCCTTACTAAAGAACTCATTCTGCTCATCTAGTTGTTTTTTCAGTTCCTGAAATTGTTGATATGATTTGTTTTGGATCTCACTGAGTTTTTCAGAAATACCATTCCGAAGTCTCTGTCATTTAAGTTGCATGTTTCTATGTCTGTAAGCTTATTTTCTGGAGATTTTTCTCTTTCTTTCTGAGATGCCTTTTCACCTGGTTGTTCATGGTATTTAATGGACTATTTCTCCACCTGGGCATTAATGGAAGTGTGTTCTGCTTCTTTTTTTTTCAAAAAGAATTATTATTATATAATGGTCCCTAGTCTGTTGCAAAGAAGCTGTTTTTCTTTTGGTTTCGAGTAGGTGGTGTCTAAGCCTCTTGGATCTCTGCTTTATATAAAGTCTTGATAATGTCTATTTTTTTTCCTTATAGATGTTTAGCAATGCTCACTATTCTCAGTCTCAGTTCCTGTCAGTGTTAGCAACAGTTTCAGTAGCATTTGCTCAGATTCCCCTGGGGCTCCGCGATAATCAGTCTTGGAGGGTATGTGGGGAGGGGCCGTCTGGGTTGGGGGATGGGGGCTGCAGCTCAGCCTTGGTTTTGCAACTGTGGCTGGTAAAAATCAACTGTTATTTCTCTGCCATCCCGCTTCTTTGCTTTCTGCCCTGATAATTGGGCCCTGCCGCTGGCTGCGTGGAACTCACAAACTCTCCCAGGTAAGGCTGTTCAGGGAAGTCACTGCAACTTCTTCCTTC
>NW_011888806.1:1629508-1635149 GCF_000151845.1 Pteropus vampyrus | reverse complement strand
CTGCCCTGATAATTGGGCCCTGCCGCTGGCTGCGTGGAACTCACAAACTCTCCCAGGTAAGGCTGTTCAGGGAAGTCACTGCAACTTCTTCCTTCTCCCTCCCCACACAGGGAGCTCCGTCAGCTGCGAGAGGCAGCTTCTTTATTTCTCCCAGTCCACTGCCCGATACTGAGGGTTCTGACCTGTGGTAGCTCTTATGCACAGATCTCATGCTCTGACATGCTGGTGTGCATTTTGGGTGTTTTTTGTTGTTTTAGATGTTTAGCTATTTTTGTTTCAAGGGGAGAGATCTGGGGATGTCTTTCACTCTGCCATGTTTCCAAAGATCCCCTTTATTGATGTTTAATCATGCGTGCTACCCTTAGTCTCAGTTCCTGTCAGTGTTAGCAACAGTTTCAGTAGCATTTGCTCAGATTCCCCTGGGGCTCCGCGATAATCAGTCTTGGAGGGTATGTGGGGAGGGGCCGTCTGGGTTGGGGGATGGGGGCTGCAGCTCAGCCTTGGTTTTGCAACTGTGGCTGGTAAAAATCAACTGTTATTTCTCTGCCATCCCGCTTCTTTGCTTTCTGCCCTGATAATTGGGCCCTGCCGCTGGCTGCGTGGAACTCACAAACTCTCCCAGGTAAGGCTGTTCAGGGAAGTCACTGCAACTTCTTCCTTCTCCCTCCCCCCACAGGGAGCTCCGTCAGCTGCGAGAGGCAGCTTCTTTATTTCTCCCAGTCCACTACCCGATACTGAGGGTTCTGACCTGTGGTAGCTCTTATGCACAGATCTCATGCTCTGACATGCTGGTGTGCATTTTGGGTGTTTTTTGTTGTTTTAGATGTTTAGCTATTTTTGTTTCAAGGGGAGAGATCTGGGGATGTCTTTCACTCTGCCATGTTTAATCCAATCTCTGATTATTATAATTTTTATATTTGTATTTATTTTAAATTAACCTGTTAATTTTTATTTTCTATTTATATTTATGTGTATATTAAATTTATGATTACATAGTAATTATAATTTTCAATCTAATGCAACCATGACCTTCTATGTTTCTGTTCTTTAGTCCCTTTGACTTGCATCTCTGACCCAAGTCAAGATAACCAGAATTGTCCACTGGTAATTTATATCAAATCTGAGAAAAATCAGTTAAATTACACTTTCCCATATAAATTCAGAAGCTGTGATAATCGATATTTCTTACTCTAGAAATAACTGGATCTCAGTAACAGTTGTGGAGGCATCTGAATTTCTGTTCTAATTATTTCCATTGTCTAACTGCCACTCTTGACCTTCTCACACATGGGATGTTCAATTTTTCCTTGTATTTTATACTGGTAAATTTCTTTCTTTCTTTTTTTTTTTTTTTGTCTAATCTAGTTAGAGTTAGGATTTCCTTACCTTACAATCAATAGAAAATATTAAAATTTGATTTATTATTTTAATATAGTGTCCAACAAAATACTATCAAGGTTTTTATAAAATGTCATAAGTTGGAGGAAATGATAGATTTAAAACATAAACTAAAATAAGTTAATTGGTCCTATTTTAGAAATATAGTTAGGAGAGAAACAAATAAAAGAGCATCACAATAAACATGGTTAATATTTTAACATGGCCCACACAGATATTCCATTCATTCAAAAAGAATTTATAAAACTACATTTCAAATGTGAGGCTATACCTGAGTGAAATTATGTTTAACTAAGGAATAGAAGAACTAAGAGTACAGGTTCTAAGAATTCTTAAATAGATCATTAAATATACCTAGTAAAACATTTATTTATTTATTTTATTTTATTTTTTTACATAAGGAATAAATGTTAGAAAGAAAACCCTATATATGAACATTGAGTAATGGCATCATTCAATACTTTTTTTTTTTTTGTCCCCACACCATACTCCTCACAATGGAAGGCAGATAACTGGAAAAGTACAACTACCCACTCCATCTTTATTTTAGCATTACATCTAGTCTTGGTTCTGAGTAATATTTTAGGGGAATGGTCTTCTACCCTTTGCCCCTTTCAGAATTTTTCCCCTCATTTAATTAATGTCCTTCAAAGAGTTCTCCAGTGACTTTTTGCTGTCTTGTTTTCTGTGGCACAGATACTTAATCAGCTACTTCTACACCAGTCCTAACTCTAAATTTAAAGCTCTCGTACTGCATTATCACTCAACGATAGATAGCACAATATGACATAATTAGGTGTGAACTGGGTAAATCACCTTTATAGACATGCAACTAAAGCATCTTTTTTTTACAGGCAACACATCGAGAGTATAAAATTTTGTTTATTTTGCCACACTTTTTATTTCCATCTTTATTTTATTTATTTTTTCTAAACAACAAAAGAATTGTTGCCTCTCTCAGATCTATTGTTTTGAAATAAAGTTCACATATTTTTTATGACCATGCAATGAATCTTGAAAGGATTTTAACTTATAGAATTAATATATAATTTATTTAATATTTACCAAGCTCGTGTTATATATCTACCCTCATTTCAGAGGTTGTGTAATCATGAAAGAAGAACATAATCTGAGATAGGATAAAAACATATATATTTTAAACAATCAAAGTATGGTAGAAAGTTGCAATTCCAATTGAAAAAGAAAGTGTAATATACCTGTATTCTGAAGAAACCAACTTGGAGCTATTTTAGAATGATAATTTTATGTGGTGTTTATGTTCGTTTTAAAAATCAAGAAGTGAGCATATTTTTCTTAGTAATATTTCCCCTTTGAGGAGCCATTCCATCTCTATATATGTCTGGACCTGGGTCCTACCGTCATAGTGACTTTCCCTATTTTCGTCTCACCCTCCCTCGCATCACTGGGTTCCAACAAAAGGTGATCATATCATCCGCAATGGCCAGTGAGTGAGGCCGCCTTATACAGCCTGTAGTGCCTAAGGATGTCTGGCCAAGGGAATGAGTGAAGCCTGAAATCTAGCCATGCTTCTCTCCCCAAGCTGTGTACTTTGGCATGGGGTGTATATGCCCGGAGAAAGGTCACCTTTTTCTAATTCTCATAAAGGCTCCATCTGCTTGCCAAGCTGTTCACCTGCAGGGCTGCCTCTACCTAGTGTGGAAATCATTTGCTCATTTGTACAAAGGCTATGGAGCCATATGGGCTAGCAGAGGCCCTGCCAATGAGAAAACTCCATACCCTCTGCCTCAGTGACTGTTTCATGAAGGGACTCAAGCTCAAAGTTGGTCAATTATAATTCTCCCCTGGACTTTATATGACAGCTTCAAATATTGCATTTAATGGCTGGGGTTGCTAAACTGAAAGGATGGTCACAGCCATATTCCTTACTACATGAAGAATCTATTTGCAGTATTAAGCAATCATAAGGATGGGAAAATGGTTGAGAGATGGAAAAAGAACAAGCTCTGGTCTGAAACCCTGATTTCAGCCCTCACTGAAATCTCTACCAGCATTTCTCAGTTACACGAATCAATGGATTCTTCCTCAATTAACATGGTGCAAGTTGAGTTTCAGTCAAGTTCAAGTGAATGAGTTCTAATATACACCAAAAGTATACTGATTAGTTCAGTTGCTGCAATTCACTAGAAAGGATGATATGTGTATGGAATGCTACTAATCTCTCTCCAATAGCAGTGCTACTGGTTACTGAGGAATAACAAGCATTTGTTGCTTTGCAGCTTGAACCTATATATAAAAGCTGATGGTTTCAGAGTCAATGAGTGATTATAGTGGGATGAAGTTAGTAAGGAAAGAATCTCCAAAGATAGATGAATGCTTTGCCTAATTCCAAAGTAATGAAGCTGGACTGGTGAACATTTCAGTTTGTGGAAATAGCATGAGTGGAGGCACAAAGGAGCAAGTTAAAGACACATATTAAGACTCTTTTAGATTTCAAATAAATAAATTTATTAGCTCAATACTGAAAAACTTGATGGGTAGTCTAGAATCAGCATGACCTTGATTCACATTTACATATGATTGTCAGGAATTAATTTCTCTCTTTCTCTCTCTCTCTCTCTCTCTCTCTCTCTCTCTCTCTCTCTCTCATACTCTCTCATAGGAAACAACCCCCTCTCTTGTATTCTACTACAAGTCTTATAGGTATTTATGACTGACATTGCTTAGGACATGGGTCCAACCTTCACCAGAGCTGATTGGCCAGAGAAATATGAGGCTCTGATCTGCACTACCTGGATCACATCCTCAACTCTGGAATTGAAAATAGAGGCATTACTTTCTGACCAAGCACACTGATAAGTGGTTGCCCAAGGAAGCTGGGAGAACCATTACTAGAATTAAAAAAATAGACGATAGATAGGTAAACACCCAATGTCCAAAGAAGAGAGTAAGCTGACTGGCTAGAGGACAAGGAGGGAATCTATTAGACAGCTTGAAAAATGAGGGTGGATAAATGTGGGGGCCGAGTTAAAAAAATACTGGTATTTGAACATCAGTGCTGCACATACCAAAGCTGACATACAGTAATCTATTTAGCACTGGAAAATATCTGTGAAATGGCAAACCTCTTTTGAGTAGGGAGATCATATAATTTATATACCAAATTGGAACACTTTGAGAGTAAAAAGAGCAATTTTAATGATTATACTGGAATAAGAGTCATAAGTTGGGACTTCATGCCCCAAAAAACTGGGACAAATGGTCATTATTTTTCTGAGCAAAATAGTCAGAAAGAGTACCTTACATGTGCATTTCATGTGTAGTGCCATTTGACCCTATTATCTTTGCCAGAATCAATTCCAAAAATATGTGACTAACCTTAAGGCGGTCACCTATAAGTGACCATAAGAGGGACCAGGTGATTGGCAGGAAAATCTAGACCAGAGTGGAATACTTGATCAGATGGTAATCTACAAAGCCAATTGGATCCTCTCCCTTGAGAAGTGTTAGATGCAAGATACACAGAGTAAAACTAGTCAGAATGAAATAGAATTTAAAAGAAATTTATGGGATAATGCTGTGTATTAGTTGATGTGGCTTACAGTTTTATATTTAAAAAAATAGGACTAAATATAATGTATCTTAAAAAATAAAAATGTACAACATATCCCTGCAATGATCCAAAGTGAGCATTTATAGCCAGTGGGAAGCTCTCCACATGGTGATTTTGAGAGCAGGACTTTTCCACTTTGTGGTTGTATTGTCCCCAAATTGCTAATGACCATTTATATCAGCCAGCAGGAGTAAACATATAACTAAGTCACACATCCTGGTTAAAATATTTTTTCACTATTGCTTCTAGAATAGCTCTTATTTACCATAATGTGGCATGTAAGGCTGTTTTATCAGTTGGATTCTACACAGGAAAACAAAATCTACCCAAGTTAATTCAAAAGAAGAAAGTGAATATAATAAACAATTATAGGGAAGGGTTTCCATATCTACTAGTCACCATGGTGTACAGGAGGTACTCAACAAGTATCAATTAACTGATACTTGTTGT
This sequence comes from Pteropus vampyrus, assembly GCF_000151845.1. Taxonomy (NCBI): domain Eukaryota; kingdom Metazoa; phylum Chordata; class Mammalia; order Chiroptera; family Pteropodidae; genus Pteropus; species Pteropus vampyrus. Next base: position 1,629,709 of record NW_011888806.1, on the reverse strand, counting down.
GGATGGGTCAATAAATGGGTCAATAAATGAAGGCATGCGAGTCAGAGGGTGTCAGTGGTGAACAAGGAGCTATGCAGGTCCCAGCTTCTGGTGGCAAAGCAAATTGTAGTTAGAACCTCATCGTTCTTGGATTATGAAAGACAAAGGACATTGTTCAAATTTTTCATGATGTCCAAATGTGTGTTTGCTACTTAGGCTTTA
>NW_011888806.1:1596568-1629458 GCF_000151845.1 Pteropus vampyrus | reverse complement strand
GGCAAACCTCTTTTGAGTAGGGAGATCATATAATTTATATACCAAATTGGAACACTTTGAGAGTAAAAAGAGCAATTTTAATGATTATACTGGAATAAGAGTCATAAGTTGGGACTTTATGCCCCAAAAAACTGGGACAAATGGTCATTATTTTTCTGAGCAAAATAGTCAGAAAGAGTACCTTACATGTGCATTTCATGTGTAGTGCCATTTGACCCTATTATCTTTGCCAGAATCAATTCCAAAAATATGTGACTAACCTTAAGGCGGTCACCTATAAGTGACCATAAGAGGGACCAGGTGATTGGCAGGAAAATCTAGACCAGAGTGGAATACTTGATCAGATGGTAATCTACAAAGCCAATTGGATCCTCTCCCTTGAGAAGTGTTAGATGCAAGATACACAGAGTAAAACTAGTCAGAATGAAATAGAATTTAAAAGAAATTTATGGGATAATGCTGTGTATTAGTTGATGTGGCTTACAGTTTTATATTTAAAAAAATAGGACTAAATATAATGTATCTTAAAAAATAAAAATGTACAACATATCCCTGCAATGATCCAAAGTGAGCATTTATAGCCAGTGGGAAGCTCTCCACATGGTGATTTTGAGAGCAGGACTTTTCCACTTTGTGGTTGTATTGTCCCCAAATTGCTAATGACCATTTATATCAGCCAGCAGGAGTAAACATATAACTAAGTCACACATCCTGGTTAAAATATTTTTTCACTATTGCTTCTAGAATAGCTCTTATTTACCATAATGTGGCATGTAAGGCTGTTTTATCAGTTGGATTCTACACAGGAAAACAAAATCTACCCAAGTTAATTCAAAAGAAGAAAGTGAATATAATAAACAATTATAGGGAAGGGTTTCCATATCTACTAGTCACCATGGTGTACAGGAGGTACTCAACAAGTATCAATTAACTGATACTTGTTGTGGATGGGTCAATAAATGGGTCAATAAATGAAGGCATGCGAGTCAGAGGGTGTCAGTGGTGAACAAGGAGCTATGCAGGTCCCAGCTTCTGGTGGCAAAGCAAATTGTAGTTAGAACCTCATCGTTCTTGGATTATGAAAGACAAAGGACATTGTTCAAATTTTTCATGATGTCCAAATGTGTGTTTGCTACTTAGGCTTTAAGGCTACCTTATTTCACATCTACCCTTACAGTAATTTCCTTGCTCCTCCACTCAGGCAACACACGTCATACTGTATGAAATAGATGAAGGAGAAAGATGCAAGAAACCAGGAGCCCAGCTAAAAGGCTATTGTAGAAATCCAGGTATGAGTTTATAGAAGAAATAAATATGAGAAAAGAAGAATAGTGGTGATATTATTTAAACATGAGAATAATTTAATTTGGAAATAATTCTTTAAGGAGTAATCAGAGAAGGCCACACTTACCTGGGAAATATTAGGAGAATTGATTACAACCTGGTTGACATTCCTCTCTTTGAACAATAAAGGAGCACTTCTCATTTGGAGTTAGACTGTTTGTGAGAAAACAACAAAAAGTGTAGCTAAAGAAAGCTAATAACACATTCTGGGGAAAAAAATTACATGGTTAATGAATAGTTATTTTAAATACAACATATACTCTTACATTACAAATGGGAGATAGTATGGTTTTGGCTTTAACTATTATTTCCTCAGCCACAGTAAGTAGGGAGTTTATGGCCCCAAAAACTGGAGCAAATGGTCATTATTTGCCCCATAATGGTGGTGTCTCAGTCCTCATCTCTATCCCTTTTATTTCTACATGCTGTTCTGCTACTGGAAGATGAAACAACTCTCCTATGAAGTCCTATTATCACTCTCTGTTGGAATGATCACCTTTTATTATAAAAGTCTATTTGCTTGCAGGTTTTTTTCTATTTTTTATCCATAGATAATTTCTTTCTTAGCCACATAAATTTGTTTTTCCATGTTATGTTTCTATACTTAATTTCTGTTACACAAATTTATAATGATGAAACTCTTCAGGGTTCCAAGTATGACTGGCTTAATAATATGTGAATATGCTATGCTAGTAATCTTCTCGTGCATTAGAGGGAATTTCAATTATTCCTATATGTGAGCAGAACATCTTCTAGACTAGTCCATGAAGAACATTTCTTGAAATATAATGCCCTTTTCCAAAGGTTTCTTGTCTCCATACTACAGTTATTAACCTGAGCTAGAGATAAAATCTCTTGCTCTGTAATAAAACTGCCTCCACTAGGTCTTTGCTTACAGTATATTGGTTCCATATATTTTTAATATTAAATAAAGAAGCAAAGTAAAATTGAAGCAGGATCTGTTTACAAAAGATTACAGAGTTCAGTCATAAAAAAACAACATAGCTATGATACAGTGTTTTCTATGCTTTCCAGCAAACACTACTTGAACAAATTCACTATTAAATCTGACTTTGTGAAAAGAGATATTCAAAATCAATAACACGTGTGCATTAAAATATAAACCTAGTGATACTCTTTTTATTCAATTATAAGATAAACAATTCTATTACCTGTAAAATACCTGAACAGTTTGAAAGTGGCTTTACGAAAAATAAAGTAGGCCTTAAAACAATAGAAAGTAAACTCGAAGTAAAAGCAGAAGCCAGCTGGCATTATTTCCCAGGAAAGAATTATTGTATTTCAGATATCTTGTCACTCAATTGCCCACAGAAACACCCACAATGCAATTGTGTAGCCAAAATAATAATAATAATAATAATAATAATAACAAATACAAATATAACCACAAGAGTTCACAGTTGGGGTTTCTAGTTAGAGAAGAATCCTATTGAGGAAACTGATTTAAGATATTTTATGAATTAGAGGAAATACACTTTCTAAATATAAACATGACAGTGTCATCCAAAAATATTAGCTAGATAGAACAGAGATAATATTTATCTAATGAAGTTAAATATACTTACCTCATAGGGTTATTGTGACAATTAAATAAGATAAAAGTATATACAGTATCTGTTAAAGGTTGAATTGTGTCCCTTCCAAAAAAAATAAATAAATAAATCGTATTGGAGTCCTAACCTCCAGAATCTCAGAATGTGATCTTATTTGGTAATAGGGTTGTTGTAGTTGTAATTAGTTCAATTAAGATGAGGCTATATCAGAGTGGGGTAAACCACTAATCCGACTGAAGTCATTATAAAAAGGCAGATGAAGGCAGAAAGTACCTTCAACTTCTACAAGCCAAGAAACACTAAAGATTACCAGAAAATTATCAGAAGCTAGGAAATAAGCATGGTACAGATTTTTCCTTACACCTCTCGGAAGGAATTAACCATGTAATACCTTGATCTTGGAATTCTAGGCCCCAAAATTGTGAGACAATATATTTGAGTTGTTTAAGCCTCCCACTCTGTAGTGTTTTGTTACGGCAGTCTTAGGAAACTAATACAATACCTAAGAGTGACTGGCACATAGTGGGTATTCAACTGATGCCAGTGTCTCAATGACATTCTTGTGTGAATGCATTCATGTAAATAAGGGGATGTAGTAGTATATTCTCATGTAAATAAATATCAAGTATTGCAGTAAATGTTTCACAGTAATTTGAGGGCTTAGAATTCCAAATCTCTATTCTAGTTTCCTAGAAGATAGAAGAAAGCAAGTCAGGAATCTGAGACCAGGAGAACGAAGATATTTAACAGGGACTCTAGCACAGCGTGCATAACACAGGAGTACAGTTGTCCATCCAACTGACGAGACCCTTGGTCACAAGAAAGAACAAAAAATTTGGGTATTGGAATTAGGGTTAAATCAGTCATGCATTGTTTATAGAGTATCCATCAAATATTCAAGTATTTTGCTAGATGAGGAGGGCACAAGGAAAAAAAAAAAAAATGCCTGACTTTCATGTTCAAGAGCTAACAGTCTATTTGGGAGGAAGTCATAAAAATGTCATTAAAAAAAATCTACCATGCGAATATGTAGAAATGATTGGCAATAAATAAAGTAATTCAAGATACACTGAGGTTCAGACGTGGCAGGAAACTGTATATGTGTACTATTTTTAATTATCAACATGAATTTGTCCTGAGCCATTAGGACACTTTCTGAGGCTCCTTACTCTTTTTTAGATAGAATAGCTTTGTCGTTTGGGCTAAAATGATCATTGGAATTGAGTGAAGTCAGGGAATGTCTGAACGAGTGAGTCATTACAATATGCCTTCTCCAGAGTTTTCTATGTGCCTGACATGTAAGGTACAAGTATTTTCATAGACTGACTTATTTGTTCCTGCTATCTGCCAGCATCTTTATTGTAAGTGCAAACATTATTTATGCAGGCCTAGTAAAATTTTGAATATTTTTGCTTCTGAGTTGCCTTTCTTAAAAATTATAGAGAGATAGATACTCTTTAAGGCTAAACTATTCAAAAATCCTCTTCCCGTAGCCCCTCCACACAGATTAATTGAATTTAATTAATAGCCCTGTAACAGAATTTTTATATTACATTATGGTTATTTATTTATTTTAAACACTGTGTATGGTGAGAAGAAACAATTAACTCTCGTACTTCTAAACGTGTTATCTCTTTAAGGGCTCAGTAATATGCTTTATGTGGAGAATCCATATCATGTAGCACATCCTTCTGCTATTGAGGAATAAGACAAAAGCAAGGCAGCAGAGGGTGGTATCAGGAGCATACAGTGGTAGTCACTAAGCTGCTACACAGAAAGAAAGGTGGTTCTTGTTGCACAGGGCCTGTACTTGATAGGAGTGGGGCATGCACTTTGACATAGCATAACAAAGCAGTCGAGCAGCCTGCACTGTCCAGAGGTTCTGCACACAAGCTGAGGTGGAGTAGTGGGTTTGGCAACAAGTAGTGAGGCTGCAGGTTCAGGGACAGTACTCTGTTTCTGTGCCATGTAATGAAAGCCTGAGATCCAGATGGTGACAATAGGATTCCAGCTACAGGGACTGGCAGAGATGAAAAAACAGGGGATATGATCATATGGATCAGGAAACAGGGGCAAAGATTCAGACCCCAAAAGGTTGGGACAAAAAGAGTACAGAATATAGTACAGATCCACCCTAGAGGTCAGGATCTAGGTAGGCAAGAGTGGGGGCAACGAGTAGGAGACAATGAGCAACAAGCAACATGACTGCAATGGTGATGATAATACAGGCCCAATTGTCTAAAATTGTTCCTTCCTATCTTCCAAGGACTAAAAATGGCCTCAGCAAAGTGAACACCAGCAAAAACATCTGGTTAGAAGAGGTGTGAGGTTGCCAGAATCAAAGCAATTTATGACAAAACATGTACATACTTAGAAGATAGGAGTAATGTAATAGTTTGCAAATTAGATTTTAATGATGGCATTTTGATAAATTTCTGACAAGTTTTTGATTCTTGTTTAGTCAAATCAATATAATCATGGTTCATTGTAAGGGTATTACCATCCCTTTAAACACAGCTAACATTTCTCATTTCCATTTTAGAAGAAAAAAAAAGATGATGGTTCAGGGAAAGCAGATGTCATGCCCAACTATCTCAAGAAACTCATTCTCTTTTCTAGTTAAACTCAACTACTATAACTTTATAGTTAAGCATTAAAGTGCCTGAAGAATCAAATGTATATAACTGGGCAGTTAACACTGTAAGCATGAGAGGGTAGGTGATCCTTTTGAGTCTAAAGTAAGACATAATCCTGAATACAGATTTAGAACTGCCCTTGAGTCATTAGGAAAACCAGAGAATCTCTACATATTTGAAAGAATAAGTAAAGATTTAGTTCAAAAAGAAGATATAATCTAAAGTGCTAAAAAAATTTTTAACCCAACATTAATTTATTTTAGGGCAGTAGTCTCAAAGTATGTTCGTGAAACTAGCAGTACTAATATCCTTAGGAAATCTGTTAGAAACATAAATTCTTAAGGCCTACCCAAGATCTATCGAATTGAAAATTTGTAGAGTAGGGCCAGCATTGTGTTTTAACAAGACCTCCATATATAGAATTGCCAGGTTTAGCAAATAAAAGTAGTCTACACAGTTAAATTGAAGTGCAGATAAATAATGAATAACTTTTTAGTAAGTGCTATGCAATATTTGGAACACACTTATACCGAAAAGAATACACTGTTTATCTGAAATTCAAATTTAACTGGTTATCTTGCATTTTAACTAACAACCCTATCCAGGTGACTCTGATACAAGTTAAAATTTGAGAATTTTAGGGCACAAATAATAGTAGTATTTAAAAAATAGTATCTTCTATGCCCATAGAGCAGATAATGTGGAAGCATTAATGTCTAGTGCAGGCATCTGTCTGGTGGCATGTTAAATTTGGTTCTAAAATATTTTTGTCTAGCTCAATGTATTTGTTTTTAAAAATAATTCTTTGTGTTTTGATGTTTGAATTAATTGCAATATTTAAAATGTTGTGGAATTTTACATAAAATCCTGGATCACATATCACATATCAAGATGGCTGGGACTATTAGCAAGTAGGGTCCAGTGTTCCGCAGTTCCCACCGCTCCTTACCGTATCGCTCCCATGAACCTATGTGTTGCCTGTCATTTATATCTGCAGTTGCACTTTTTTCATCATCCCAGTTTGGGGTTGCATTGTTTGCCTGTGTCCTCTTAGACATGTAAGTTTGTAAGTCCATTTTTAAAGGTTGCCCCCAACGTGTGGACTTTTTGGAATATGAAACATCTCAAAAGACCTTACATGGAAAATGAGTATTAATGGCATTGGCTATAACTACTAGAAAATAAGTTAGTAAGTTAGAAGTAAGGGTTGTGATAGAGTCCAGATTAGAATAACCAAGCTTGATTTACAAAAGGGCCAGTTTAGAGAAAAAAATTATTGGGTTTCTTTTGTTTTTTCATTTAAATTGAAAAATATTGTTATTGATTATCTTGGTGAAAGTGCATATTTCACACTTGATGGTATGTTTTAGTGATGAAAAGAATATCATTATAAAGATCAACGGTGATTTTTATAGACTAAAACAGTGATTTTTATGGACTAAAAACATTGGAGAATATTTAGGAAACAAAACAAAGGACTGATTTCCAATCTTTCATGCTAAAACTAAATTTTAGGTCAGAGATTGAATCTAGGCTATGTATATGTACCCCAAAGGATGTGACTTGCTAATCTTTTTTCTATACTAGCTTAAACTAATATATGTGTATGGAAGGGTAGAATCAGTGATTAATGCCTTGCTGGAATTTGGTTCCTGGCACACCTCAAGAAGTGTTGTGACTGTTGAAGCCACATCTTTTAGGCATCGCTTGGTTTATGTTAAGTAATTGAATAACTGAATTTAAGAAAATTCACTTAGTTTGTACTTAATCCAACTTTGTACCTTCATGATTTAAATTCTGCAAAGTCACTTTCAATTCAAACTTTAGCAGCAATGTCCCTTTTACTATCTCAAGAGCTTTCCCAGAATAAATCTTTCCCTTTCCAAGCAAGATTTGGTGAACATGTGCAATGTTTCTGTGACATATGGGCCTGTCTACAGTAATTAATTCCTAGTTTGTCTGACCTAATTGCTCCATGTTGGCAACTCTTGTTATTTTATTAAAGCAACATTGTTAAATATGAGCAGAATATTGCCAAAATAGTGATTATTTTCGAAGCTGCACACATTTTATGATTCCTCTATTTTATTAATTATTAAATTATCTTGTCTTCAATAAATATTTCCTAGCCTGTGATCTCAAATGTTATTGCATGTTCCAATTTAATTAGCTTTTTAAGTACATTGAATTTTCTTTTCCCATGCTATTGTGTGTATATGTGTATATATATATATACACATATGTCTATATATATAATAGCATAATATATGTGTAAATATATATATAGACATATGTGTATATATATATACACATATACATATTATATATATATATACACACACATATTTACACATTCTATTTTATTCTTACTATTCTGGAAAGTAGAAAATCCAGGAGGTTTTTTGTGTGTTTTTTGTTTGTTTGTTTGTTTGTTTATGTAAACTAGATAAATGTTCCTCTCTGCTTGGTTCATGAGCAAGGACATTTTGTCCACCTTGAACTCCTTCACTTCAAGTTGGTACTTGCAACTCAGATCCATCTGGACTTTTTTTTCCTACCAATCTGCATCTCTGTTTAGTCCAAACAACAGAGCAGTGGCTTATGGTGAAATTTGGTTTGGGATATAGTAAACATTTCAGGAATTTACAAGTTTGATCGATGTTGCTCTGTCACAATTTGCAAGAGAGAAAAATCTCTGAGAGAATGTTTTATTTATCATTCTCTAGATTTCTGAGACATTTTTAAAGCAATTCCCAAAGTCTTATGTTGGGTGCTGTAGGATACCCTAATTCTACATGCCTAATTCTGATGCTGTCCCTTCTACATCAAAATATATTGGATATATGTAAATAGTAAAATAGTTATAAATTCAGTTCTCATTTCCGATTCTAATTTATTAGGCTTTTGAAAAATCATGTGTAATTTGTATAGCCTTCACAAGAAATGTTCATCTAAAGTAGTTAGTTGCTCTAGACAGGACCTCTCAATTTAAAAAAAATAAAAATTAGTGAGCTCAACAAAGAAACAGGTATAGCAGTGGGAAGATAACGTATAGCAGTCTCTCCTATTTCTACTTTCTTCCTCCCCAGCATCAAAAAAGTGGAAGAAAAAATATTTTTGAAGCATTTTCACTTGAATCCATATATTCTATAAATCTTGAAGCCATGTGAATTTCTCACCCATTAAAAGCAATGGGTTCTGATGTTTCAGAGAAAAGACATATATGCTAGAACAAATAGTTATATCTCAGCTTTCACTGTCAGATTTGATTTTGTAGCACATTAGGCTTGAAAAGCAGGCTTTGTTCAGGGATGGAGGGCGAGGGATTCTAAATTCCTTTAGCCTGGAGGATTTAGATCATAATTTTATTTTCTTAAGTATAGGAAAAATGCACTTCCACTTAGGAAGTGATGTTACTGCCAGAGGGATTGGAGGATAGGAACCTCAGGAAGGGAAAGCCTAAAGCCTGCAGATGCCCTTCCAGTCCAAAAATTAGGGAGGATGGAGGGAAGCAGAGAGAGCAAGGGAAAATGAATGTTTAAATACTTGTGCTGGCTTACCCACCTTACCCTGTCATCCCAAACCTACAGGAATAGAGAAAAAGATCTTTAGAATAGAAACATTTCCTAGAGTTCTGATAGAACCTAGGACATAGAGGCATAAATCTCTGGAGGAGTGAGTGTGTGTGTCTGTGCGTGTGTCTGTGTGTGTCTGTGTGTGCACGTGTGCACGTTTGGGTGGGGCACTGTAAGCTCCTAGGAGAAGCTCTACATAAGGCCACTGTCATGCTGTACTGGTGACTGTGCAGTACCATTTGCATAAGGGGGACAGAGAGAAAGGAGGCAAGCGTGAGATAGTTACCTCCGGGAAGAGATATTATTTAAAAGATCCCTATGTTCATGGCAGCACTATTCACAACAGCCAAGATACGGAAGCAACCTGAATGCCCATCCACAGACAATTGGATAAAGAAGTTACAGTTCATGTACTATATACTTGAAACTAATAATAAAATAAAATGCTAAAAAAAGAAAAAAGATAAATGTTAAAGTCGTAAAGCCTGCCTTAAAGTCCACATATATGATGGCGAAGGGCCACGACAGACCTGAGTCGTGGCTTGCAGCTGCGTGGCTTGCAGGAGCCACTGGGCAGTCACCAGAAGTGGGCTGTCATTGCTCCCACCTGTCGTCACTGCCACATAGCAGAGCTGGACAAAAATCGTGTGAGAGAAGAATTGTTCTCTTTTGGACTGGGAGTCCAGGGTGAGTGGCCTCCTGGTGCTTGGTATGAGGGTCCCCCCACCCCTAGGATGGCTGTTCCATGTGGGACACAGAGCTGCAGCCTGTCTCCAGAGAACTTGGAAATTTGAGTGACAGAACTGAGTAGTGAAGGTCACCAGGGGAGGCTAGGGGCTCTGATGACTGGAAGATTTGGGCAGCCTCAAAGTAGCCACCACCTGGACCTGTCCCTGGCTAGTGGCCCCCTTTCTTGATGATACACAAATTTGAGGTCTTTCTCATTTCCTTACTGGATTTTTCATGAACTCCAAGCTTCATCATGATCCACACCAATGGCGAGAAGGTGATGTAGTTGGCAAACTGGACAGTGTCCAGACAGGGCGTGTGGTCTGGGATCTCGGATGCTGGCCAGGGTCTCGGTGTTCCCGTCGTGCACGTGCAGGGTGCAGAGGCAGCCAATTCACCAAGCCCAGAGCCTGGTGCCTGAAGAGCTCAAACTGCTTCTGCAGCCTCTAGCCGTCACGTTGCAGCTAGGGCACTGTGCGTGCCAACTGTTGCGTCCCGTACAGCGCCTGGGCCACTCTAGGCTCCAGGCCACGCTGCCGCTCCTGCACATCGTCCTAGCGAGGATGCGGTGGCGCCCGACGCCCTTAGGCCCTGCCTCGCCTCCCGGCGTCAGGGGACGAAGTGCGCACCGCAGCTCCATGGCCGCGCAGGAAGCGCTGGGCGGAGAGCCTGCCAAGCAGGAGAGAAAATCCGCAAGGACATATATTTATATGTAAGTATATTTATATGTTTTTGTATTTACATTTATATAATATGTGTTAGATATATCATATAATATGTACATAGCCCTCTGTTGCGCCGTGGCCAGAGTGTGGAGCTTACATTACATTAATATATATATATTCGTATATATACTTGCATAGATTACATATTTTTTTTTTATTTATTTAACGATGCAAGTGTGATTTCTTACTGTCTCGTGCCCTGTCATACTCCTCTGCAGGTTTCTGAAGCATTCATAGCCAGCTGGTGGGAGTTTAAATTGGCACATCTACTTTGGAAAACAGTTTGTAATAGTTAACTAAAGTTGAAGATTTGTGGTTATTTAGCCTAGAGACCCTGGTGCATAAGTGTACCAGATTATCGTTCAAAGGCTATTTCTAGAAGTGTTGCTCATAATAGTCCAAAGTTGGAAAAACATTGCCCAGCAAAAGTTAAAATTAAGTTAGATATGTTCATACAATGGAATATACTACATTTTATGTTAGAGTTATTTGATATTTTCACACAATTGGCATATAATCCAGTAAAAAAATAATAACAATAAACTAGAGCTATGTACAACATCGTGGATGAATTTTGCAAATATAATTTTAAGTGCAAGAAGTAAGACAATACAATTTATTTGTATAAATTTTAAAGGCAGGAAAAACTAAACTATAAATTATATTGTTCAGATATGTATATTTCAGTGTATATCTGTACATAAAAACAATAAATTAACTGCCACAATTGTCATGGTAGCGGTTACCTCTGGGAGTTGAGGAGGAGAGTGGTTTATAGGGGTACACAGAGGCTTCAAGAGTGTTAGAAATGTTCTAATTTTGATCTGAATGGTGGTTGCATTGCTGTTTGCTTATAAACATTTTTAAATAAGCTGACCAATTTGTAAATTGCACATGTGAATGAAAGCATAAAATTTTGATATAAAACTTGCCAACGAAGAGGATGAACAGAGAAGCTACAAATAGGAGTGTGGGTAGGGTAATGAGATTCTAGTTGATGATTAATGGAAAGGACAAGGAAAAATAAATGGCCAGAGATTCCTTAATCTCTAAGGAACCCAAAAATACTCTGTTTCCTGATAGAAGGAGTGAGTCCAAGTGTTGAATATAAGGGAAAGCAGCAGAAAGGTCTAAGTAGACAGATCAGATTCAGAGGAGTGGAGATGCACAGTATCAGTCGAGATCACTGATTCTGTCCCTACTTTTATTCACTGAGAAATTTGGAAGAGGGAGGAGCTCAGTGCCAAAAAACAGACTGGGGTGGATTCTGCAGTTTCTATAAATACTAAATATGAGAGAGTCTTCCAGAAGCTTTTCCTCACAGTAAAAACAGTTTGCTATGCAAAAGCAAGGTTTCAAACTAATTTAGCAATATCTTCCCATATTCTTTGTTGCTTTAGACTTAAAAACTATTATGTCGCTTTGTTTGTAAGTTAACTGCTTAGCTACAAAACTATATCAGTGCTAACACAAAACCTTGAGGGGATTTTGGTATTATTGAGTTTTAAACTAGTTTAATAATACTTGGCTAGAATTTACTTATAAATACCATATTCATAACCCCACATGTTCTGAAATCACTTTTAAATGATATATAATGGCATGTATCTGAAGCACTTCTTCAGACAAAGGAAATGGAATTAAGGCTTTTGATATTAAGATAGAGAATTGAAATGAGCTATATTTACACATGTCTCTGTTTATTTCAGGATTTTAATTAATATACTTTATCAACACTATTTATATATTGCTTCAGTACTTTATAGTTTGTTTTTAATGTTAACACTGTGATTCTCATAACTCTTTTGTAACATATGCAAGACAAGAATTCTTATCAGTCACCCTGCCTCAACTTCACCCTACCTTAATAAAGTCCTGAGCCTTATAAAAAGTAATTTAATTTATTTTAAAGTCTATTTGTCTGATATTAGAATGGTCATTCCAGCTTTTCTATGATTGTTGTTTGCATGATATATCTTCTTCCATTCTTTTCCTTTTACCTAGTTGTATCATCGAATCTAAAGTTTGTCTCTTATAGAAAGCGTATAGTTATTTTTTAATCCAATCCAACAATCTCTGCTCTTTGATCGAATTGGCTAATCCATTCATATTTAATAATATTATTGATTAAGTTGGACATACATCTACCATTTTACATTTTGTTTCTGTTTCATGTATTTTTTGTTCCTGTATTCCTTATTTGCTGCTTTCTTTTGCATGAAACGATTATATTCTAGTATAGTATTTTAATTCCTTTAGTGGTTTTGCCCTATATTTTGGAGCTCTTTTCTCTGTAGGTGCCCTAGGGCTTACTCAGCAGTCCCCAACCTTTTTGGTAGAGGAATCAGTGCTTCTATGAGAATCTAAAGCCTGATGATCTAAGATGGAGCTGAGGCAGTGATGCTAGTGCTGGTGAACGGCAGCAAATACAGATTAAGCTTAACTCGCCTGCCACTCACCTCCTACTGTATGGCCCAGTTCCTAACAAGTCACCAACCAATACCAGTCTGTGGCCTGGGGATCGGAGACCCCTGTTATACATCTAAATTTATTATAATTTTTATATTACTAATTTAATTTGTGTTATATAGACGCTTTATTTCTATATAACTCTATTTCTTCTTCCCCATTTTTGTGGTATTATACACACAAACAAAACATATATGTAATGGACCCAATGATACATAGTTATAATTATTATTTTATATAACTTTATGTCTATTAAAAACTCTAAGAAAACAAAAATAATCAAGTATATACTTTAGAGTGTGTTACATTTACCTTCTTATTTGTCATTTCTGGTTGCAGTCATTTGTTCCTGTGAGTTTGAGTAATCATCTGGTGTCATTTCCTTTCTTCAATACAACTATACTCCCACTCACCTCTTTTATACTCTTATTGTCAAATACATTATGTTTTTATATGTTATTGGCCCAATAAGAGCACATACTGTTTTATGCATATACTTTTAAATTTTGGGTTGAGAGAAGAAAAAAGAAAAATAAATATTTGTATTGTCTTTTATAATTATATAATTACCTTTACTGGTACCCTTTGTTTTTCTCTGTGGAGTCCAATTCTATTTGCCTTCAGCCTAAAGAACTCTTTTAAAGTTTCTTATAAAGTCTTCTAGCAACAGATTCTTTCAGCTATTGTTTATCTGGTGATGTCTTTATTTTGCATTCAGTTTTGAGAGAGAGTTTTGTTGGATACAAGACTCTTGGTTAACAAGTATTTTTGAATCTTTTCTGGAGTACTTTGAATATGTTATACAGTGTCTGTGGACTCCATTATGTCTGTTGAGAAGTTGACTAAATCTTTTTGGACTTTCCTTGTATAAAACAGTCATTTTTTTGTCTTTAGCTTTCATCAGTTTTACTAAGATGTGTCTGGTGTGCTCTTTATCCTATTTAGAGTTTACTGAGCTTCTTAGATATACAGGTTAATGTATTTCAGCAAACTTGTGAGGTATTCAGCCTTATATCGTCATATCTTTTTTTTCTTCTCCTTTTATTCTTCTTCTCCTCTGGGTACTTTAAATACATGTGTGTTGGCACATTTGAAAGTGCCCCACTGTTCATTTTCTTCATTTCATTTTATCTCTGTTCTTTGGATTGCATAATCTCTATCAGTTTGTCTTCAAGTTCGTGACTTTTTATTCTACTAATGCTTTATAAAATATTTTTTACTTCAGTTGTAGTTTGCAAATACAGAATTTTCATCTAGTTTTTTTTTATAACTTCTATATCTTTATTGATTTATTTTTTGATGAGACAGTATCTTCATACTTTATATTTCCCCTTACCTCCTTAAGTATGCTTTCCTTTAGTTCTTTGAATATACTTATAATGACTACTTTCAAGTCTTTGTGAAATCTGATATCTAGTCTCTCTCACAGGCAATTTCTGTTGCTTGAGTTTTTCCTGTATATGTTGCGTGTCGCATAATTTATTTTGCTAAATATTAGCCATTTTGCATAATATGTTGTAACACATCTTTTCTTTCTAGGTCTCCTCTGTCTCCCAGGTATGAGTAATTGATTTGTACAATCATATCACAGGCATTTGTTAGAATCAGATCTAAAAACTCTGTAAGTAAACAGTTTTTTTCAAATCCAAGCTTTTGCACTTACTAGTTATTTGACCTTAACATCACATGAGCTCTTTGAATTTATTTTCCTTCACCTGTAACAAGGGAAAGAATACTCACCATGTGTCATTATAGTTAAGAGATAATATAAAATATAGATCTAAATGCTCAGAGAATCCAGGTTATCTCAATAATGGGAAAAAGAAGAAAGTTTGTGGCAAAATATTATTAGCTTCATTATCTAATGAACTTCAAACTGCTCTTAAATTTAAAAAATCATCTACACACAAAGCAATTATTACTACATTAAAATGTTTCAGAAAGAATGCAATTAATGCACACCTATATTTTGGTTCCCGATTAATTAATCTCTACAGTGCCTTGATTTCTCATGTAAGAAGCATGTATGTATTTTCATGACTGGAAAGAAGAATTTTCTTTTTATATATTAACACTGTCAGATATTTTGATGCTGCTTTTGTATACATTTAGACAAAACAGGCAGAGTGATTTAAAAATGCTAGTAACTGAGGATTTTCTTTCAGAATCCATTGTCGTTTAATCTCATAGTGACTGATTCCTGAATCTGGGGTGCTTGATTTAATTTAAGGGTTTATAACCTTGGAATTTTCCATACTGTTAAAACATATCATATTATTATATTAAAATTGTATTGATTCTTACCCCATTTATTTGAAATCTATAAAAATCCATACATGGATTGAGTGAAAATTTGCTTTTGCTTTTTTTAAAATAAATTTCCTAATAATTCAGCAGAGCAAAACCTAGAAGAGAACCCTACGTAAAATAGGTAGTCAATGAATAATTGCTGTATTTAAAAAAATATATTCCTAGGTGAGAAAAGCATTTGGTAAGCATTTGTCACAAAATACAGAGTTCTAAAACTTAAAGTGAAGGAATGCCTTCAGGAGCTTGCCTGACAATATCTTTTTATATCAATTGATATCTAAGAGCTGGAAGCAGCCCCGTTATTTTGGTATTTATATGGTTTTTAAGTGATGCATCAATAAATCCTTGTAGATTCTGCAAGGCCCCTTAGTGATGGAAAGTGGTGGTATGAAAATGAGGAGGTGTTGACTATAAAGAATTCCAGGGACTCCTCCTGCTTCAACAATCGAGCTTTTCTTGGGTTGACACATGGGCTTCTGTGCAATGTTTCATTTATTCGAACAAAGGGCCCTGTGATGGTTAATTTTGTATGTCGATGTGAATAGGCCTCGGTACCCAAATATTTGGTCAAACACCAATCTGATTATTTTTGTTAATGTATTTTTTAGGTGAGATTAATATTTGAATCAGCAGATTACTCTCAGTAATGTGGGTGGGTCTTATCCATTTAGTTGAAAACTTTAAAATAAAATAGGTCTCTGAGGAAGAGTTGTCTCCAGACTGCCTCAGACTTGAGCGATGGCATCAGCTCTTCCCTGGGTCTCCAGCCTGCAGGCCTGCTCTGTGAATTGGACTTGTTGGCCTCCATGATCATGTGAACTAGTTCCTTAAAATAAATTCCTCTCTTTCTTAACCTCTCTCTCTCTTTCTCTACACACACACACACACACACACCCACACACACAATTGGTAAATAATGAACATTAATGTTTTTATAGTTAACATTCTAAATTTTGCAGTGTCTTATTCTGTGTTATATCCCTAAGGGATTCTAAAGTTATTGTCACTGTATAAAAGGACAAGGACAATTGCAGCTTAATTACTAAAATGCAATTCTTCATATATTCCGTATGTTTAGAATTCCTACCTTTTATTTATTTTTCTTTTCTCTAATGATTAGGCCAGGGGCTGGGAATAAGGAGGGGATTATGTACTGGGAGCAAAGAAAGAATTAGCTTGAAATTTTCGAGGTGATCCCTAACATACTGTACTTCTTGCTTTTACAATGTGTTAGCACAAAGTGATACATTATAAATTTAGAATGATATGCTCCCGTCAAGTGGTAATTCACTTTGGTTTGCTGTGCTAAACTGTAGATACAACAGAATATTAATAAACGTCTCTTGTGTATGTATATACATGTGTATGTATACACACATTGTATTGGTTCTGTTTCTCTGGAGTACCCTTACTAAAGTCCAGTGTTAAAAATCTTGATTTGGTTCAGTTTCACTTTTTTCCAGTAAGTAAATTAAGGTGCAGGAAGTGGCAATGTCAAGATCGCACCACTATTTTGTTGGTCATCTGGGACTAGAAGCAAATTCCTTTGACTTTTCCAACCAGTAGTAGATCTTTCTTTGTTATAGGTCTCCAAACCTTAGCATGTATCAGAATCATCTGGAACTCTTGTTAAAGCACAGATTACTAGGCTTCATTTCTTCCCTCCTAGAATTTCTGATTCAGTATGTCCATGACAGGACCCCAGAAGTTTCATTTAATTTCTAATGAGTTTTCAGATGATGCTGACACTTCTAGTTTATAGACCACACTTGAGAACAGCTGCTTTAGATCATGATGTAACGTGGAGAAGCAATGAAGGAGTTGCATTATAATAGAAAGAAATAATTCATTAAATACAATGTTTGATATGGCTTCTCTTTTGACTTCTTGTCTGAGATCTACTGCAATTCTAGTCCACATTTCTGGGCCTCAGGTTTCGTATGGATAAAGTAAGGACTTTGGAGCAAATGATATTTGAAGTTCCTCCTCTTTATAATAATTTATGAAATATTATATATATTACTACTTTCGTATAAGAATTTTAAAAAGTAGTTAAAATTCTGAAACTATCTCCCTATAAAGCTAAGAATGACTTGTCAGCTTTACAAGTAACTGTGATTTTAATAAATTGTTTTCTCACATACCAAAATGTCTGAAAGATAACTATATATTTTTTCCATTATTGAAGGTTAGTTCTCTGGAGGAGAAGCTGAGATGGAGTGTTGGATATAAGATGTTTAGTAGAGATCGACAGTATGAGGAGAAGTGGGAGGAAGCAAGATTGGGCAGATAAAAACTGATACACACCCAACAGAAACTCAGCCAATCTGGTAGGGAGCTTTAGAGTGAACATCAACTATCAGAGGGTTCTACATTGTCCTGAAACAGCTAAGTCTGTCTCAAGGTACAAACATCATCTCCCTCTGTCACTGGAAGAGTGTGGCCTCAAGTCCTGCAACTCTCAGCAGCTGAGTTAGACCCTGAAAAGCTGATGTTTGGAGGCTATTTGTTGATCCCATTCTCTCCAGCTAGCAGCCAGTCCTTCCTTAAAAAGGTCTGTGGGTGGCATATCTCATGTCCACCACATATATCAACGCAAGTCTTCTGTGACCCTTTTAGCCTTTCTCTCCTGTTCAGAAAATAGCTCCTACAGTTTTATATAGTACATGCCATTCAAAGCACTAATGGTGGCAAGAAGCAGTGATGTCTATTCCTTTTTTTATCAGAAAGGCTTTTCTAGAAACCATTGAGCAGATTTTGCTAATGCCTTACTTACCAGAAAGTTATCATGGTGACTAGTCTAACTAGAGATTGGGAAGGTGAGTGGTTGGTGTCTCCAGTCGGTATAGTGGAGAAATAAAAGGTAAAGCTGGTTGGAAATGGGTGTGAAGGTTCCACGAAGGTCTTTGTGATTCACTTTATTAATCACTTAAAATGTTTACCAGTTACTAGTAGATACTATCTGTTAAATTCCAGAAAGAGATGCAAAATCAGTACTAGTATTTCCATTTCCCATCCTGAAAACAAAATCTTGGCCTTTTCTTATGCTTTTTTGACATTTCTCCCAGTCATTGTCATGGCACCCAGAATTAACAGTCTTACCCTTTAAAGAATTCACTGGGGCGGCAGAAAAGGATATTTTCTTGCAATATATGTAAAGTGCAATTCTACTAAGAATATACTCCTATTGGAAAAAATAGCATTTAACTAAGCTTAGTATTTTTATTTTTATTTTTTCTTTGGAGTCAAAATAAGTTTTTTCTCTATCCTGGGAAAATGTAGGCAGACAGTTCACAAATGTGACATAAACTGAAGGATACAGGGACAGTAATTTGCATCAAAGCCAAACCAACAAGACTTCTATCATCTCTTTTCAACTTAATATTATCCTAAGACCTAAGGGATGTGCTATTTCACTGAAAACTGAGTAATTCATGCTGCAAGCTCACAATTTAACATACATTGCTTAAAAAGAAAGAGAAAGTAGGTAGGAAAGTAATTCTACCAACCTCAGGAATCTTCCTGCTTATAAGCAGCAAACAATACTCCACCCTCTCCCATCACTGTCTCAGACTTTGTGCTAATAAACCAAACGAAGACAAGTAATGACCTAGCGAATTACAATAATACGACTCATCAAGTGGATAAATCATAACTAAAAAGAAGAGCTACTCTTTCACAATTGCTGACGTGGATAGGAAGGAGGAGGAATCTTTTCCTCTGTAGCTTGTCTGATTGAAATTTAGCTACTCTTCAGACTCACTTTCCTGTGAATTTATTTCTGGAGTCAGTAAATTTGACCTAGACCTTGAAATTTTTTTCAAGAAAATTTAGAGATTATATAGAACAGTAGAATAATATGAGTTGTAATGTAGTATTAAATTTATCATATAAAAATTATTTTAACAGTACTATATAACTTTTCAAAATAATTCAGATAATTGTTGTTTGTGATTTGCTTTCAAAAATTTTTAGAAAATTAGTATTTTGGTGTATTGGGCAAAGTATACTATTTTCATAATGAAATTATAACATGTCTCTCTGCTTTTTTAACAAGAATAAACCAATCAATGAGTGCCTTTAAATGAATTGACTTGCAGGAGACAAAATAAGCTATGTTTGAAAAAATGTCATTTTAAACAAATGACATTTGTAGAGGGCTCTGAAAATGATGAGATAATCAACTGAAAAAGCTAATTTAATTGGGTCTTAACTAGATATAACACATTTTGTACACATCTCATGTATAAAAAGTTATGGAAGCTATGAATAATCATAAAAATCAAGCTGTTTATTAATAACTTCCCACACAATGTCATTTACTCTTCTAAAACATTCTTTAATTATTTTATTTTTTTATTATTTTTCTGCAAAAGTTCCAAAGAGGCAATTCTGTCACGTCCAAAAAGAATGCAAACATATATTCTCTTGGCATTATTTCTTTAAAGATTAGTGTTCTGACTCTTGTTTTACTATTAATTTATGTGTTAATTTTCTTGCTATAGAATATCAGTGAATATATTTTTCAAGGAGTAATTTTTCTAAATTATATTAAAATATAATTTATCTACTCTTTATCATTAAAGTTCCAGGAGGTATTTTTTCACAAGAATAGAAATATAATTTTTAAAGTTCTCTTTAATGCCATTAAAAATAATTGCATTATTTTCCTAATTAACTACTATCACTAAGCCTCCATGGTCCTAGAAATATATTAATTTTGACTCAGTATTAATTTTGTATACATATTTCACTCAGAGGTAATTTTCTAAATTGAGGATAAATCTACTCAATATGGAAAATATATTTTGAATGTTATTTTCAAGGTACAATTATAAATTTTGTAATTATTAATATGGAATCAATTGATTATAATTAATGTTCAGCAACACCCCTCTCTCCTACTATAGATGATTAGGAAGCAACAAGATGGCTGAGCATCAGAATCATATCTTTTTTCTTTCCTCTAAATTTCCAAAGGTATACCTTAAGATACAGGGATGATAACTTTAGAACCAGAAACACACGTAAACCCAAGATAAGTCCTTGTGAAAGGAACTGATGGCAGTGCAAGCAAAAAGTTGTAATTTTAAATATTTCTGCAATATGAGAGGCAGCATAATGTTCTGACAAGGAGCACAGACTCAGAACAAGACTGCCTGAGACAAAGCTGGGCTGCACTCATCATCTTCCTGCCTATGCTCAAGTTGGCACCTCTATCAATATGGAACATTACCATAATATACTTACTCTTAATATATTACTGACTTAAAGCGTTGAAGTAACTTCCAAAGGGACCTATTTTATTAATAAGAGCCCAATTTAAGCCCACGGGAAATTGAGATAATAAGGATAGTTAAATAATTCAAAATATGTTCAAACAGCTTCCATTTTTAGGCTATTAATATGAGTCCATAGTAATTTATGTATTTAAATCTCTAATTTCTGTTCTTCATGATTTACCTTTTTTCCACCTCTTATTTCTCTCTCATATGTTTAATTTGACACAGAGCACAGAGTTAGGACAAAAGGAAAATTCATACTCCTAGAACACTTCTTAAAAATAGTCCAAGTCTTATGAACATATACAATAAGCTTTTAAATTAAAAGATTAAGAAAAATATCTCAACTATAAAAACCAAAGCTCATTTTATTGTTTTTATTTCCTTTCTAGGTTAAAAATCAGAAATATTAGGATTATATAAAAATACATATGTAAAATGAAAGCCCAAGTGGATCCTCTCTCTCATTTTCCTTTACTTTCTCTGTCTGTTTTCATCTCTCATACATATAATACCTCTATTAAACTAAAAGGATGTTTTGTCATCCTTTTGTCAGGTTTTATTTTTCAGCAAGCACTGTCAATTAGCATGTGACACAACTAAAAGTACTGTCAGACAGTATTAAAGATAGGAAAGATTCTAAATGGACACAAATTGGACAATTTAATTATCTAACACCAATTTTATCAGTGTACCTTTGTTGTGCTACTTTACTTCACACAGACAGCTGCCTAACCATTATCCCTCCCTATTTGTGGAAGCTCAAGACCTCCTTTCATAACAACATACAGTTACAGGACAACTGGGGCAGATCCTTTTTCTAGTTTGCTTTATAAGGTAAACCCTAAACAAGATTGTTCAGTTAATAACAGAGGGATTTAAGTAAAATCAGTTTATTTTAGAAAATCACTCTATGTTAAAAGGTATAGGGAGGTACTCAGATTAGTTAAGTGTACTTATCTATTTGCCTTTTTCTTATAGAAATGAGAGAAATGAAGATAGATATATTAACTATAAAATCTATGGCTTAAGGAAGGAAAGTTATTGTTTCTTCTAGGAAAATAAAAAAATTTTATATTGAATAAGAATTACACATTTTTGTGAGTATATAGATAATATACACACATATCAAATTACAACATTAAATAATTTCAGCTTCACTGTAGGACTTAGTTGTAAGAAATATGGGCTCTTTGAAGCCTTGGGATAGGCACTGAAATAAATAACATTTTAAAAAAGAAACCAATAGAAAATACTTTTTGATCTTACACTGTAGAAAAACCACCGTTAGGTAGTAACTATACCTGATTTTAAAGGTTTTACATTGCTTGACATAACTTTTACATTGGTTTTACATTGCTGCCACACACAGTTATTTTGTAAATCTCTTCTAATCTTAATATTTTTGCTCTGGAAGATAAGTGAGCATGAGGGAGGAAGGGGAAAAGTTAAAATACCTTAGTTTTGTTGTCACCTTCAGTAACCTTTGTAAGCATTTAGCAAGAGGTCACTTACAGAGGTAGAAAAACACTTATTTTCTCTGAACTCAATTGTTTTGCACAATGATGGGTTTTGATTACCTTCATAGTCCCTTCTATCTCTAAACTTTATGGTTAAAACATACAGAGAATTACTACAGATGCAGAATGTCTTAGAGGCACACTTACAGATATTAACAGTAAAACTTACCTGAAGATAATAAAAAGGGAGAGAAAGACTAAAATCTGTGTGGATGAGAGATTTGGGGGTATGAATGAAAAAGTCATTGCTATTGAATTCTCCTTTGCTTACATCCAGACTAGTAAAGCAAATCTATTTCAAGGGATTTCAAAACTGACTCTACCTTAAATGATATTCGTTAGCACTTATTCATGTTATGGATGAGAAAAATGTGACTTAGGGAAGATAAATGGATTAAAGTATGGGTCTTAGCACTGACCTTTTCATTAATTCATTTATTTGCTCATTTAAATAAACATTTACTGAATGCTATTTTATAGGACACTGTTAAGTACTAGAGTACAAGTATAAATTTGTCCTATAAAATAGCATTCAGTAAATATCATTGTCCCTGCCTTCAGGACTATTTTATGTTCTTAGAAGAAAAAAAGCATTTTCAAGTAGAAAATATCTCTGTGGGAAATATTGTAATGAGTTTAAATCATAAAAAGGGAAAATTGTTCATAATTAAAACAAAACTATTCTTTGATTTTATATATGTGTATATACATATAAATAAACATGAAAGAACAGTGTAAGTTCATCAGTTTTATGAAAGCATAAAAGTAGTTTAAAGTATTCCATCTAAAAAAGTCCAGTTCCAGATGGCTTCCCTGGTGAATTCTCCCTAACATTTAGGAAAGAAATAGCAATTCTATACAAATTCTTACTGGAAATGAAAAAGGAGGAAATAATTCCCAACTCATTTGAAGAGGTCACAATTGACCTAGTACACAAGCTAGACAAGTACATTTGAAAAACTAAACACTTAGACCAATATGTTTCATGAATATGTACACAAAAATCCTCAACAAAATATTAACAAATCAAATCCAGTAATATGTAAAAAAGGCCAATACATCATAACCAGATTGAAATTATTTCAGTAATGCAAGCTTGGTTTAAGCTTCAAAATGCAATCAATGTAATTCACCACATTCGCAACATAAAGAAGAAAAAACATGACAATTTCAATAAATGCAAAAGTACATTTAACAGTTAAGCACCAAATTATTTTTTAAACTTTTAGTGACATACAAATAGAACTTTCACAATCTGATATGGATCATTTTATGAGTAATCTAGAGCTATCCTCATACTTAAGGGTGAATATTTGATACTTTCTCCCTGGGATTAGGAATAAAACAAGGATGTATGCCCTTACTGTTACCATTCGGCCTTGTACTGGAGGCCCTAACTATTGCACCAAGAAAATAAATAAAATAAAAGGCATGATTAAAGGGGTCAAATATGTGGTGACAGAAAGAAATCTATCTATGGGAGGTGAAATTTAAAAAAATAATAATAATAAAATAAATAAATAAAAGGCATGATTGAAATGAAAAAAGTAAAAATGTTTATATTTGTATAAGATATGACTATTTACATAGAAAATCTCCAAGGACTCCACAAAACAACTGCTGAAAGTATTAGGTTAATTTATTAAAGG
Source organism: Pteropus vampyrus (assembly GCF_000151845.1). Lineage (NCBI taxonomy): Eukaryota > Metazoa > Chordata > Mammalia > Chiroptera > Pteropodidae > Pteropus > Pteropus vampyrus. The sequence goes on along the minus strand of NW_011888806.1, from coordinate 1,605,645 downwards.
TGCAAGATACAAGGTTAATATACAAAACTTTTGCATTTTTATATAACAGAAAAAATGGAAAGCAAAATAAAGAATATCCCATTTACAATAGGGTCATAATATAAAATAAGTAGTACTCAATTAAAGGTAAGCAAGGCTACACACTGAAAACTATAGCACATTACTGAGAAAAATTAAAGAAGACCTAAATAAATAGAGATATTTACTATGTTCATAGATTGGAAGAGCCAACATTGTTAACATGTTAATTTTCCTTAAATCGATCTATACAATTAATACAATCTCAGTCAAAATCCTAGTAGCCTTTTTCATAGAAATTAATAAACTGATTCTAAAATTAATGTGAATATGCAAACTCAGAATAACCAAAGTAATCAAGACAGCATGGCACTGGTGAAAGAGTAGCCAAATCATATGTTCAATAGAACAGAATAGTGAATCCAGAAGAAAATCCATGCATATATGGTCAATTGCTGTTTTTCAAGGGTCCAAATGCAATTCAGTGGGTGAAAGAAAGTCTCTAACAAATAATGTTGGAGGAACCAGATATCTGTGTAGAAGAAGTAAATATTAAATCTTAACATACAAAATATACAAAAATTAATACAAAATGCATCATATGCCAAATTTTAAGTGGTAAAAAAATAAAAATTATAGCAGGAAAAATCTTTGAAAATTTGGCTCAGGCAATATTTTCTTAGCATACAAAAGGCAAACCACAAAAGAAAAAAGAAAAACTTGACTTCATGAAAATTAAGGCATTTAGCTCTTCAAAAGACAGCAAAAGGCAAGCTTATAATGTGAGTATAGCTATACATAGCAGGAAATAAATGGAAAAGATTTACAATAGTGCCCAAAACATAATATAATTAGGATAAATATATGGTATGAGGAATAATAAAGATAATTATAATTCAGTAATAAAAACAAGCCAATTAAAATGGGCATAAAGATTTGAACAGAAAATTCACAAAACTACTTGGATGACCCATAAACTCATGCAAAGAAATAACAAATTCATAAAAAGATTATTATGCTGAGTGAAATAAATGAGCAAAAGATAAATACCATATGATTTCACTTATATGCAGAATCTAAGAAACAAAAACAACAAACTAATCAAAAACAGATTTACAAATATAGAGGACAATCTGGTGATGGCCAGAGAGGAGGGATTTTGGGGGGCCGGAAGGATGGGGTGAAGGGTTAAAGAAATATGAATTAGTAGTTGATATATAGTCACGAGGATGGGGAGCACAGGGGATGCAGTTAGCATTAATGTATTGGCTAGATGGAGAGCAATTAGAGAGATCGTTTTATAAACTATATAAATGTCTAATCAATGTACTGTATACTTGAAACTAATAAAATAATTTTTTTTAAAAAAATGAAAAATTAAATAAATGAGAAATATAAATCATAATGAATTAACACTCTATACACATTAGAGTAACTAGACTAAATAAACTTGACAATGCCAGGTGTTAGAATGGAAATGAAGCAACTAGAAATTTCATATACTACTTTTCAAAACATAAAAGTGGAATAACCACTTTGTAAAACTTTGGTAGTGTCTTAAAATATTAGATATACATCTGCCATATGCCACAGCTATTGCACTCCTAGTAATTTACCCAAAAGAATACAAGTGTATTTTCTTACAGACATGTACATGAATGTTTATATTTGCTTTATTCACAGTAAGCAAAAATCCTACATATGACCATACTATATTAACACAGCATAACAGAGAAGGAAAGTAGCCTTTGTCTTGATCCCCATCAGATGGCTGAGTAGCCCTTATATCTTGCTGTTTGAGAACATCTATTCATGGGGTATCATGTGTGGAATCTGCCCAGATATATCTTGCATAGTGTCAACTAAACGTAGCATATGTGTACCTTATAATCTAATATTCTGCTCTTACAGAGAGTGTATGTGTATGTGTGTGTGTGTGTGTGTGTGCGCGCACTAAAAGGTATGTAAAAAAGTATAGCAACACTACTTGTAATAGACAAAAGCCGAAAACCATGCTCCATAAATGAATATATAATAGTATATATACACAATGGAATACTGTATAGAATGGAAATGAACAAACAATAACCACAAGCAAAGATATGGATGACATAGATATAATGTTAAGGAAAAGAAGACAGACAAAAAAGAATATATATTTCTATTTATAAAAAAATTTCAAAATCAGGCAAAATTAATCTATAGTGTTATATGGGGATATTTTTATATTTGGCAGTGAATTGTGATTGGGAAGGGATTTAGTAGGCTTTCTGGGAGTGTTTGTCACATTGTTTCTTGTTCTGAGTACTGGTTATGAGGGTATGTTCATTTTGTAAAAGTTCATCAATTTGTATGCTTCTGATTTGAATCCATATGTATCTTACACTTTACTAAAAAGCTTAAATTTTTTCCAAATCTTTGAATACAATGTTTTTTCTTTATATTTTCTCTAATAAATTTAAATATTTTTTATTATAATCTCTTAAAAACAAAAACTTTTGTTTAAGTGGTGTGTGGGGATTGTGACCAGGATAGATCATTGTAGAAGCTAGGACCACAAAGCAAAGTTGAAAGAAAAAGTTATTTCGTTCTCGTTGTAATTAGGGGTGGAGGTTTGTGGGAGGGGGTAGTGGTTGTCAATGCACTCTAGCTAAGGAAAGGCTACCCCCCATTGTACATGAAACCTAAAGGGAATTAATGAACTAGCTACATGAAGGTGGCTGAAGAATCAGCCTATACAAAGGCCCGGAGGTGAGAGAAGTCTTGGTAGATTTGTCAAACTAAAAACTATGGCTGGTGCTTAATGTGAGAAAAGGAGAGTGGTGTGCAGAGAGACTGGCATGCCGAGCTAGAACCATGGAAAGCCTTGCAGCCATGTAAGGAGTTTTATGCTTACAACAATGGGCAATTATCGAAGTATTTGTACAATAGAAAAGAGCTGATACATATACATACATACATACACACACATACATACATATATATATGTGTGCGTATATGTGTGTGTGTGTGTGTGTGTGTGTGTGTGTGTGTGTGTGTGTGTGTGTATTAAGACGACAGACAGTAATGAGAACAGACCGGAGAAGGACAGATGTGGAAGAGGTTGGTCTGTTAGAAGGCTACTGCAATAGTGTATGTAAGAGACGATGATGAAAGATTAACGAGCAATACAATTTTTAGAAAGAAAGACATGGATATACTCACTTCTATATTTTCATTATAAACATTCTTAGAAATAGTTATCTCACTCATTTATTATCTAACATCATTATAAAATTTAAGAAGATGGACTATTTCTACTTTATAACTGTGGGGAGTGTAGGATGCAATAAGCCATAGATTTTCCAGTATGGCATCTTATAACATCATGCTAGTCATATAAGATCTGCCCTAAGGGCCTCAAGGTTTGAGTCCTCTATTTAATCTCTCAAATCTGTGTACAAAAGCGAAATACCTTTAAAATGGTGACATCTCTTTCTAAACTCAAAGAGGCTTGAATATTATTGGAATAACCTGCAGCTGTGTTAAGGAGATCTATTACTTGGCTCACTAGTTTGTTTGTTTTAGTATACAACCTTATAGGTTCAGTTTTCCATTTGGAAGACGTTTAGCCTTAGATGTCTGCTATAAAAGCCGCAGTAGTTGAAATGTTAAAACAGCTCTTTACAGAGACAAGTGCTATATAGTGTAAGCTGATCTCATTTTGTGTACCTGAGAACTATAAAAAGAGTGTATTGTCAAGTAGCGTAATAAGTATATACCATAAGTATGTGTTGAATTGAATGACCCTCTATTAGTTTTCCTTGTAATTTCTGAGAGATATTTACAGAATAAAACATCTAACCCAATGCCCGAGAAAATGAAAAATAAAAATAAAATTGTAATTGCATAGTGGCAATGTGGTGAGTCAGAAAGAGATGTAGAGCCCGTAGTTTGATTCCTGCCTCTTCCACTTTCTAACTGTGGCCAGGAGCAATCACAACGAAGTGTCTGAAGCTAAATTTTCTCTTGCACACAGCAAAAACATTAATAGTGTCCTAACTCCCAACGCTGTTGGAATGATCAGATAAGACAATGCATATAAAAGGATGAAAACTTGGCCCCTGCTGTTAAAATGTCACTACCAAAAGGATTCTTCCTTTGTCTATAGGAAACTTGTGTGTGAATTTAATTTTCCCCATCATCCCTAGAAGAAATGATTCTAATACTTGTTAATCAATCTATTTAATCTTATGTGAATTCTAAAGGAATACATGTTAAAATAACACCACATAGCTGTGTAGCACTTATCAGGGTCACTTACTGAGCCCATGGATTTTAATGTTTAAAAAAAAAACAAAACTTTTATTATTCTGGGATGTAAGTGACATTGTCAACCTAGGAGGTCATATGGGTATAGGGTACTTTTGGGGGGGATTTTTCAGCAAAGAGTGAACAGCCAAACAAGATCCATTTCTTTTTAGCACCCATCCTTCTTTCTCTGAAGTGCACACTGAACTGTTCTTCCCAGGACAGGGAGACGGATATGACATGCACATTTCAAGGGTCTGTGTTTCATAATACCTGAAGAGAGATGCTTTCACCTTGGAACTTTGGAAAGCTAATGAGATTATTAAGGCAGGGAGGAGGGAAGCATTGTCTCTCATTTCTCTTCTTTCAGCAGAGGGCAGGGGTTCTGCTTTACTCTGTCGATGAAAGAACGTCCAGACTAAGAAAAAGTCTTAGAAGAGTTTATTTGAGCCAAACTGATGACAGATGCTAGGAAGCAAAATCTCAATAGACTGAGAAAATGCTCTGAAGAATGGTGGTTTTACAGATTATTTTATACATTAGAATCAAAGGAAGAGATGTAAGGAAGATTATATGAAATTCATTGGTGGTAGATTAGGGAAGCAGGAGAAAGCAAAGCAGGGAAATCTCTGAGATAAAAAGTAAAACAGAGAGACATACTTTTTTTTTCTTTGCATTGGTGGGTGCGGGACAATTACATTTACAGCATGTGGAAATGGTATTCGGGGTACAAGATAACAGTAAGGATTTCTGTGGTCTCTTGCTCTGGTGGGAGGTTGTACACTGAGCGGTCTGGAAAAGATAGCTCTGGCATTCCAAGGTTATGTATCTTAGATGCAAAAAGATAATAGACAAGCTCACTTAAGATAAATATTGACCTTTGTCAAGGAAGCCACAGGCCAAGGACATGACTACCCTCCATGACCCACTTTTAGTTAGGAATTTTTATGCTCAGACCATCCTATGGGGTTATTTTCAATCTCTGTTTGTAAGGCCCACCATGCAAGCCACCCCTGAGCTTGTCAGGTTTAGTATGTGGCCCCTTTTTTGTTCCACGCCTCCAGGAAAAGGCAGTAAGGGAGTGAACACTTGTAGCTTCTCTCTTCACTCCTTACTCATTAAAATTCTAGCTAAGGTTATTAATACGTGTAGGTTCAAGTGCTACACTAGTGTCTGAAGCCACAGAACAGAGCAACATGCCCCAGCCCCACACTTCTCATGAGTAAAGCAACGACTCGTAAAGTTTTTACGTATGTTAACTCATTTCGTTTTCTCAACGCCTCTATGAAATACGTCTTTAATCATTTCCATTTCATAGAGGAAACTGAGGCACAGAGATGTTAAGAGATTCTCACACACCGTCGTAGCAGGGAGAGAGTGAAAGCAGAAACTACAGCTCATCAGGGACTCCATCTTTCTCTCTTGAGCTTGATGGTTTCTCCATTCAAGGGACCTGTTTTGTGAAAGTCCTGATCCTCCCGGAATCTTGCTGGTACAGGCACTTGTACATTACATTGCAGCCCCAGCTATACCAAGAGGAGATTTGAGGAGGAGGAAAGAAACATCTCCCATTTTAGCTTTTAGGTTGTAGCCACCTTCTACAATGTAGCATTACTGTGAGCTGTCAGCCCACCAAGAATAAAACCAATATTGAAATTATTTGGCACCTTGTAACTCTCCCTTTGCACATTTTGGCACCTTGTATCTCACCCTGGAGAGGAGTGTTGAATAGGGCCCTCCAGCTACCACCACAACTAAATGAGAAGATGGAACTCATGAGGTAGAAACAGTTTATCTACACTTCCCTTAAACACTCACAGCATAACACACAGAGAAAATTACAAATGTACCTTTGTGCATTGAATACAAATGACTGATAATTTTCATGGTAGCAGGTAGGGTTCCATCCTCTCCAGGTCTTATTTTTCTTTGTTGGTTTATTGTTTTTGTTTGTTTAAGCAGTATTTGTTTATCCAATATATGCTAAGCTATAAATTTCTATATAACATTCAGAATGGTTAAATGAGATTAGTACCTTGAGATCAAACTTTACATAATAAAGAAAATTTGCAAAATATACACAGTATTTTATATTTTTATCTAATCTATTTGAAATGCATAGATATTTAAATTCAAACTTTAAATGGAAGCAAGCTAATATTAATCATGTCTGTTTTCTCTACATAACCACAAGAGCCAAATAAGTTTGATACTATATGGCAAGTTTTGTAGATTATAGATTAAAAATTAAGAATTAGAGGTAGAGGCTAAAGAGATTAATCTTTCGCTATAGAGCTACTAGTGATAAATGATGGGGCCAAGATTCTAAGCTATGTAGAAGCCAAAGTAACACAGGCTTTGATTTATCTATTATTCGGTTTATTACTGCACAATGACCTTCAAAATGCAAGTCTCACCTGGGATGTCATATATAGAGAGTATACTTAGAATTTAACTATCGAAGACTTTCATTCATAGCTGAAAAATAATTATCTTAGTTTTTTACTGTCTCAAGTTTAACCTCCTCTTATTGGGTGGATTAAATAACTATTTTCTTTACCAAAAATATAGCTGCTGCCCCAGAGTTTGGTAAACACCACATGGCACTTGGGGTACATCGAAGGTCCACGCTTCCTGTGGTATTTACGGCCCATTTATGCGGCTTCCAGTCAATAACATTCACGTCTGATACTTCTCTGGAGAAATTGAATGTTGAGCTAAGCATAAAAGCAATCTAGATGACCTTTTAGAAAGTTATTTTTGGTCACATTTCTAAAATTAAAAGCTTTAAAAAGAGTTGTAAGGAAAAACAAAAATGACAACCCTTAATGCAAGTTCTTCTCACATATCAACTTCAAAATGACAGAGTGTCATTTTGTTGTTTTGTTTTGTTTTACTTTAACATAAAATCTCTGTGAAGCTAGTAGTTGCCATGTAGAACAAAACCAATGTAACCAATCTCCAAAGTGTCTGGAGGAAAAGATTGTTATCCAAATTTGGAGGGGGCCTTTTCAACAATGCTGAAATTTTGGTAGGAAAGAATAGAATCTAGTCCTAATAAATAGCTGGTCTTTTATAGCAATTGCAAAACAATTAAAAATGTTTTAAGACTATAATTGAAACTGTGATATATTTATCGCTGCAACAGACATGTATGCCCTGAACTGGGACCATCACACTATTGCAAATAGAATACCAAACGCACATTATGTGATCACAGCTTTCAACTCTCTTCTGATTTAGGCTGAATTGGAACCAGTGACCTAGAAGCAAACAGTGTCATATTCCATTACTAAATGTCTTAGCCAACCAGTTATCCTCAGGTTTTTCCCCTTAATCATTTTTATTAAGGGCGTTCTCATTTTACCTTCAGACAATTTGAAAACTCTCAAGAATGTGCCCTGACACAAATTACAGCTACTGTTTACACTACCTTCTTATAAAGACAGACTATCCCCAAGTGTGAGATTCACCTTGAATTATGTCAGCTGCCTTCCTATTTCAGTATTTGTTCTTTTTTTTCCCTCCTGTGTTATAGTCTCTAAATGACATTAGATGTGGATGGAATGACAAGTGCCATCTCAGCTCCATAAGTGAAGGTGAATTCAAGAAGGAGCCAACAGACACCTGTCCATCATAACTAGGACAAGCTGGCCCCAGGTGCAGAGCTATGTAAATTGGTCCAAAAATGCACTCACCGCTTTCATTTGATTTTTTTTTTTTTTTCACGTCACCTCAAAGCCTCTAAGAGCTCTAGAGTATACAATGTAAAACATCACCCTTGCTCCTTCCTGTTTTATCAACAAACTAATGCAAAAATATAAGAACGGGAACTGGTGCTCTTTTTTTCTTTTGGCCCTATATATTTTTCTCTAGACTTAACATTTCTTGGAATGCCTGACATGTCTACAGTGATTCTGTGAAATAGAATGTCTAGATAGAAAGGGAAGTAGATCAATATTGCTTTAACAGAGATAGTGCTTCATGAAGACAAACGGATACATAATTAAACATAACAAACATTTCCCAAGGACAGGTCTCTCTAACTCAAAAAAAATCAAACCCTTATTCCCTTGTGCTTTAACCTGATGAGAACTTTATAACTTTGGAGTGCTATAAAAGGATTTAAAGGACATTTCGGATAGCTATTTATAGAAAGTGATAGACATCCAGCTTAGAGATAAACCCAAACCTAAAACGATGTGTTTAGGGGAAATAGTATGGACGGTATAAACATTAAAGAATGACATAGTCAGGCAAACAGTTTGCACTTAATCTCAGTCTTTGAGGTTTCATATTTTTCAGAGTTCCTATAGTTTACATTCACTGCAGTTTCCTTCCAAAATCAAATCTGTAAAGATGAAGATAGAAAAACTGTTTTATTTTCGAGATAATTTTTATCAACATATTATATTTACTATAATTTATATTGTTTAGGGCTGTGATGCATAGATATATTGACTCTACAATGTGCATTTCTTAGTTGGAATCCCTTAAAAGCAGATGTTAAAGCAATTATTTGGACACAATATATTTGGGAGGTGATCTTAAGGAACACAGTGAGAGTGAATACGTGAGAAATAAGAGTTAGGGAAACCAATAAAGTTTATTAATGAGGGTATTACTACTGTGAGACTGGAGCCCAGTCCTGCTCTGGACTCTGAGAGATTTTGTAGAATCATTTCACCAAGCAAAGGAAACATGAGCTGTCTACCCACTGCCATTCCCTGGTTGAGAGATACTCCTGGTGACATTAACTCCTTGCCAAG
>NW_011888806.1:1577051-1593783 GCF_000151845.1 Pteropus vampyrus | reverse complement strand
GATATATATAGATATATATCTCAGAGACTGATTTTAGTTCCTGTCAATAGGGCAGGCTAACCAGGTCCTATACCGTGATCCCCTGGCTATGGACCACCTGAATTCTATCTTTGATCCCCATGTGTCTGACCCAGGCTGTCTACCATACAGCCCCTAGCTTTAGTTTATTATGCCTCTTCAGTAGCAAAGTTTTAGTCAAGACATCCAGACTATTCACTAACTTCCTTAATAGACTCTGAGACATCTAAGCTGTGTCTACTCCAAAGAGAACTTGATAAATTCAGGCCCTCCAACTGACCAGTAAGCTGTACCATTGAATTTACTGTTTATATGATTTGTGTGAGAAATATCTATGACATATTTTCCTTCCAGAGTATGTAAAAGGAAAGAAGAAAGCCACTCTGCCCTCAGGATCTCCCAAATCTGCTTAGATGTTTCTATGCGTTGCTGGCTTCCCCAGGTTATAGGTTTATAATGTTGGATACAAACATATCTGTACTGACAAAAGGAGTAGTAAGCTATCAGAACTTATTTGTTATTCTAGAATTTAAACTCAACAGATTCAAGGAGTGGGTCTGTCTGGTTTTTTATTTCGCCATGTTAAGAGCACCATATAACAGGTACTTGGTAAGTAGTTGCCAAATGAATGAGTAAATGAATGAATGACAATAACGTGTGACTTGCTAGAACTGCACCTAAATGACAGAGCTTTCTTTCTTCAGAGGTGGAGTTCACCTGTGATGTGTTCTTCGTGGGTTCTTTCACTGAAATTTCCTTTAAGGCATTGAAGAGGAACCAGCAGCCTTGCTGTGAAAAAGTCTTCAATGTATAGAGCTTTTGCCATTGGTAGTTGATGCCTAATATGCAGATATTTGCTTCTTTCAACTTAGGCATGAATAGCTACCATGAAGATTTCTACAAAAGAATAGTGGACATTGGCATCTCACAGGGTGCAAGCATTGCTGGTACAACCATAGGTAGTGAGAGTCTGCAGCACAGCAGCACCTTCAGTGACCATTGTCAGCACAGTTGCTGCATTCACTGGTCGTGGTAACAGAGCATGTCCACAAGGCAGGTTTGAAGAGGAAGAGAGAAAACATAAGTATGTCAAACACTGGAAGATTGGTTTGTAGAGATTATCAGAGGTTTTAAAGAGAAATCTGAGTTTTTTAAGAATAAAAGATTACATGATCTAGAAATCCTGCTCTGTGTGTGTGCGCGCGCGCGCGTGTGTGTGTGTGTGTGTGTGTGTGTGTGTGTGTGTTTTCAGGTACAAGTCAGTGACATAACCAACACAGCAAATTCAAGGCTCTGGTCTCATTTTTACTCCACCATGTCTTGGAAGACTGTGTTGTTATTGCAGCTTTAAAAGATCTCGTCTCTCCAGTTTAATCAAGATATCAATACCTGTTTTGCTTTCTTCACATTCTTACTGTAAGGATAAAGCAGAGTAGTGCTTATAAAAGTGCTTAATGAATTATAAAATGCTTTACAAATGCAAGAATTATTGTTTTCTGAATTAATTTGGTGAATGATTTATTGAATGGTTTGGTAACAGGGAACAAAGATTCAATCAAATTAGCTTCAGAAAACTGGAATGGCATTTTCTGAAAACAACAAGTTCGTGGACTTCAAGGGTTAAGAGATAATCAGAGCCAGGCCTGATTTTAATAGGAACTAAAAATGTAAACTTTAAGGATTGAAGTTCTTCTCTCGCTTTCCTGGGGTCATAGGATTTCTCTTAGTGCTCTGCTTTCTGTGAGTCTGCCCCACTTATCTTTATTTTAACTGTCTTCCTCTGAGGCTTTTCTCCCTTGTATCCTCTCATGCACAATGTTTCATATTTGCCACTACAGTTTTAACTCTAACTTTTCCTCTTTTTTTTGTTTTAACTCAAGCATACACTTCCCACAGTAACTTTCTTCTCTCCATCTATTGCTTCAAATTTCTGAAACATGGATCTGATTGAATGTGCTCTTCATCATCAAGAAGGCCACACAAATCATGAGTTATCAGTCAGTCTATCCATTGGTTCTGCTTAAATTAAGGTTCCTCAGTGACTTAATTATCTGTGACTAGAATCAAGGTGTTCCCTTCCTACTCCTGGTGGCTACAGGGAGAGGTGGGTTCTTTGAGAAGAGGTTAAGGTAGAACAGGCAGTTTTTAACATTGAGCAAAGACTTTGCTAGACAAGCTTGTGTGAGGAGTCCGTTCGAGCTGCTATATCAAAAATACCATAGACTAGTTGGCTTAAACAACAAACATTTATTTCTCATAGCTCTGGAGGCTGAGAAGTCTAAGATCAAGGTGACTGTAGATTTAGAGTCTGGTGATAGCCAACTTCCTGCTTGTCTTTTCATTATCCTCACATGGTAGGAACAGTGAAAGAAGTCTCTGGAGTCTCTGGAGTCTCTTTTATAAGGGAACTGGGGGCTCTGCTTTCATGACCTAATCACCTCCTAAAGGCCCCACATGCTAATATCATCACATTGGGGTTAGGATTTCTGCATATGAATTTTGGGGTGACACACACATTCAGTCCATAACAAGAGGGTTGTTATGGAATAACAATGGAGTGATCTAAGAGCATTGGATGCAGGGCATGGTGAAGGAAAAGCAGAGGAAAAGAAAGGTTAAGAGGAAGGAACAGTTTCACCAACTTTAGAATTTTAACCATGTCTGCCTTTAAGTACCATAATTTCTACTGAGTATTTCATTATTTGTTGTTGTTGTTGTTTTTTTGGACAATAATGAATGGGTACAGTGCTATAGATAAATGAAACATAAAATCATATTAAAACCTTTGTATTTTAATTTATAAAGTACTATAGGATTTCAATGTGGTAGCAAATTTGCATTGTCGATTATGTTCTGTTAAAGTGCATCCATGTTATTTGAGCACACACATTAATAACCTGTAGCAGGGTTAAGGAATCCACACTTTTTTTTTTAATGGATAGATCAAACAAACATTCACACACAAATGACTAAGCTTTTACAATGCCACTAAAGTGACATTTGATGAAAGATGCTGAAAATCTTATATGTATTGTTTTATTTTCTAACAAGCATTTAACATCAGGATTTTTTTTTCTTATTTTTGCTTCTTCCCTTTTGTAATATCTTTACCTTTCTTGTCCCTGAGGCACTTTGATTGAAGAGAATTTGCTTCTTGTTGCTTTGCACATCTAAGTAGAGACTAGTTTCCATTGATTACTTCGGGTTGACAAATGACACGAACGTTAGTTATTCTTTCTGTCTCTGTATGTGAAGCCCAGATGCATTATGTCATTGTACAAAACTGCATATGAAATCAATAAATGTGAGGAAAATGGCTATAAAACCACAATTCTTTAAGTCAAGGGAAAGTAAATTGCTATGTTGCCCAGATAGTGTGGGATTTGTTGCCTGTTTCCATAAGAAAGATTTTCTTTCCAATAACTTCAGGCTCAGGAATTATAGTTAGTCACTATAAGCCTAAAAGTCTGATGCATTAATCTTTATATATGTTCCTTTCCATTGCATCTTGCCTTATTTATGGAAATCATTTTGCTAGAGTGATATCATAAGCTATACTTGTTTTCATGAAGAATTGAAGTTTTAAAAAATAGATCAAAATAAAACTAGTGATGAAATACCATTTGAAAAGTACCCTGAAGAAATTACTATTTATTGGTTTAGATCAGTGTTACCCAGATTTTTTATATGTTGGAAGTTTGGCTGTATTTAAAAATCATCACTTAACACTCTAGCGGGTTTTTCTGAAGTATAGCGTTTTGGACTATCACTTCTTTTGTTCTAATCCCAGACTCATCTAATGGTTTGTATTTTGTACCATTTATTTCTCATAAAGCAACACCCATGAGAAGAATTTGCATAAAGCAGAGCATGTGATTGTGATAGGAAAGATTTTCAAAACCGTATTTCATTCCAAAGTCTTCAAAATAGGGAGGGAAGGCACTATTTGATTGAAGTTATGATTATAAAAATGCTGTTCATACAGATGTGAATTCATTTTATTAAAATTTCAAATGTAAAAACTTTCGCTACAATAAATGTCATGATCAGTTTCTTGGTAGTGTTCCTAATACATCTATAGCTACCATAAATATCTTTTCACTAAGCTATTCATTGCTGCAACCACCTCAGCTAATGGACTTGGCAATAAGAATTTTAACTAAAACACACTGATTAACTCTCATGGGTGAAGAATTTAATCCACATTGGCTTAGATCTAAGTCAAAAAGTTTCGTGTTAGATAGAAGATCAATGTGCCTTGATAGTCTCTTATTATTAATAGATAATTAAAATCTTATTAATATTAAGATTATTAAATTAATAATTTGAAACATTTTATTTAATTGCTATTAAGTGTATTATAAATAATGCATTGATTTTTAAAAAAATAAATTCATAGTTTTTGAAAGAAAGTTATTAATAGATTCAGAAGTCCAGCGATCCACACATTCAGGAAAAACCCTGGTCATTGTTTAAGAGAAAAGTAGCAAATCTAGGATTTAAAACAAATTTGTCTGACCCTCAGCCTGTGCTTAATCCCCACATTTTTCTCCAGTTAACAAAAGGAAAGTCTAGCAGGGTTTTATTTGAATGTACTTATTGTGTGTATACAATAAAGTTAAATTCCCTGCTAACACTCCATACTTAGTGTCCAGAAGTACATGAGTGCACCTGATCTTCTGGCAGTAGGAGAAAAGAGCCTGAATTCAATCTAGAACATTGTTACCATTCTAGTAACATCTGTGGTGGTTACTTTCTGTTCCTCCATATGCATTCTATCCTTCCATGCCCTCCTCTATGCCCCAAAAGTCCAGGGCTGCTTTGCCCTCTGGCTTCTTGTTGGATTTAATAAATGGGAGGAATAAGTGGGAGATGACAAATCTTAAGGAAAGAGTATCTTAGATATTTATTCAAACCCATTCCTTCTTCATGCAGGACTATTTTGGCAGTTTCTATGACTGCAGCTCTCATCCAGTTACATAAGGTCACAGCCTCCATTTGCCACTTCAGACCTAAAGACAGTAATGGCTTTATTTTCTTTCCAGCTCTGAAAAGCATCCTTTTATTAAACTCCCTTCAGTTATCCCTTTGAGTATGTAAACTCTTTCTTTCTGGGATCCTAATTAATACACAATTTTTGAGAGTAAATCAGAGAGCTTCTTCCCAGGGAGTGATTATTTATTTTAGCTGGCATAGCCATCCTGCAAAGAAAGTACAAATACAAATTTTGTCTGGACAGTGCAAAAGAGTTCTGAGAAAGATCAAGCAACATAAATCACCAATTTTAGAGTCATACATAATCAAATCTGATTCTCGTCTACGTCCCTAACCAAGAGGTGTCTTAGACCTGGGGTCTTAGACCTGGCTTAGTGATGAGTTTTCCAAGATATCGAATTTTTTATTAGAGAAAAGGGTATCCATGTTGGAGATCAAGAGGTCCATCTAAGATAATTTGAGGAGTACAAAAAAAGATTAGGTAAAATGTCTGCACTAAATATGTATATTGATGTGGGGCTCTGTTTGCCCTATGCATAGCGGGTATAGGACAATAGTTTTTAATAACATCCAGGCAGTGTGCTCCACAGGAACAAATTATTCTTGAGGCAGACAAGGCAGGTAAGGAGTGCTGCTGTGTCTGCTGAATGGAGAGAACCAAGAAGTATTCCTCTGGTTGTTTCTGTACCCAATGTGATTTCACATTTTAATCAATGAGCTTGATGATGGAATGCCAGTGCCACTGAACTAAGGAGTGTGAGCAGCACATCCAAAGAAGATAAGGGTGACCCAAGTGACCCTAGGAATGCATTCTACAACAGTGTAATGAAATTCACAAAGCAGAATTCAGGATAAAATACTTAACTAGAAGGAAATCAAACTACACATATTCAATATGAAGAAAACTTTGTTGTGAATAAGGAAATCAGAAAAAGAGTGATGAGAATAATTCAGAAAATTATTTTAAAATCATACTCGACTATGACATTAGCTGATTCAATATCTTTAATGTATTCTAAATTAAAACATTATAAATATATAGTTTATAAATTATTTAAAGAACGATGAAGGTAATATTTTTCTTCAAGTGATTATAAGAAATTCTATATATTAAACCCTTGATCAAATGCTATTGTCTCAGTAATTTATTGATACAAAATGAACCATTCTAAAACTTAGTGATTTATACAACTATTTGTTCATAATTCTTTGAATTAGTGGTTGGGTTGGGTTCATCTGGTGGTTCTTCTGTTAGTCTCCCTTGAGTCATACATTCAGCAACAGTCGTCTGGTGGCTCCAGTAAGGCTAAGTGGTCCAGAGTAGCCTCACACATATTAGGCATTTGGTGCATTGTTGGTTGGGTCTCTCTTTCCAGTGGTTTCTCACCTTCAAGAGTCTATCTCAGACTTCTTTACAGGGTTACAGGTTAGAGGGTTAGAGCAGAATCTGCAAGTACTCTTGAGACCTGTTCTGCTACATACCATTGGTCAAACAAAAAATCTCAGAGCCAGCTGAGATTTAAAGAAGAATGGAAATAGACTCCACCTCTTGATGGAAAAAGTGCTAGTCACATTGCAAAGAAACGTGTGTCCAGATAGTAGGGATTATCTGTGGCCATCTTTTGCAATCAACCACAGGTATATATGATCAGATATTATCATTATTTTGCATGATTGAATAGAATGTTTACTTCGATAAAGTATCAATCCTGAATAACACCCAGTTGTAGGACTGAATTTTCAGGTTTTCTATGTATGTGTCCTCAAAGATGACAGACATATTCAAGTCTCACCTGTTCCCACTTATGCAAGGCTAAAACAAATCCCAAGGTTGTTGCTCATTATTTCACATTTATGAACCTACATGCTAATCTTTATGTTTTCCAGCTAAATGGAAAGAAGTCCAACCAAAGACTTTAAATTAATTTAATTAAATAGATAAACTACATTAATAAAATTACAAATGCAGGCTAAATTGTATCAGTTATTTAATGATGAGAAATGATGTTTATAAAAGGTGATCTGTAGTTGAAATACATTTAAAAGATAGATTATGTGTCACACGTATAGGCACTTATAATTTAATGACTTCCAACTAGTTGTGTTCTGCACTCCCAGCAAACAGTATCTCTTGTTCTCCGAATTGTTTCTTCCTCTCTTTCCTTGGATGGCAGCCACTGGAGCCAGAGGCTAACATAAAATTAGCTATTCATTAGTGTCTTTTTGCTGTTAGTTAAACTTTAATTGTGAAGAAGTGAGATGCATGTACTACACTTGTTGAAGGGCGTAGAGGAAAAATTGTCAGGACATTAACACATATGAGGTTTAACAAAATCAGAGAACCACTGAAATGTTTATTTCCACAAATATCATACATTGGGAAGAATTAAATAAAATGTTTATAAAACATTCTTTTTTTGCTGCAGAGAAAACCTATATGAAGAAAATGTGAAGGTGACATATTGTTGTTATTGTTATATTTATCACAGAGGCTTGGCAAGCAGCAGGAGTTCTCCATCCTTGAAACCTAGCACCTTCTGTAGGGATTTCTGTTCTAGCTTTACCACAGAAGAGGAAACATCTGTGGCTACTCCTAATATAAGAGGGATGAGCTTATTTGCGAACTTTGCTGGTCAGGTGCGTTTCCACGTCACCCAGCAGGTAACAGCGTCCTTCATATTAGATTACAGTGCCACTAGCGAAGGAAGCACTGTGACCCAGGACAAGTGTGAGCCTTCAGTGCTGAGGAGGAGTCTGAGAAGGGGTAGACTGGGCTAGGCACTCGTGGTCATTCTTGCTATTCTCTTCAGGGTGTCCTTGAAATTGATAGATGTTTTGGGCAGGTTTGGAGTTAATTTTATATATAATATAAAATCTATCATTTGGATAGGCCATTTAAAATAGTTTTCTTACCACAAATGATCCAAATAACTGACTTGATTATCCACTTGTATGTAGGTTTAGAATCAAATATATTTCTAAATATAATAATTTATTAGAGTTTAAATAGAAAACAGAAATTTGATTATTTTTCTTGTTTTTCATATTTCAGAAGTCAGAAAGTGAGTAGTCCAATTATGTGAAGTTAGGAACTCAGTACCAAATTCCTGAATCAAGTTTCCCATATTTAACTTTTTTATTTAATATGCAAAATAAATCATTGTGAATAAATTTGCTTTTTTAGAAACAAATTATATGACTATTGTTCATTTTATTCTCTGAAAATGAAATATTCTTAGGAGAAAAAGATAAAAACTTCCTCCAGTAAAAGAAGAAAATATGATTTCCATCTCTGTTTTATGATACTTGAAAAACCAACTCTTGGAAAGCTATGTGCACAAGTCTGATACCAAACCAAACTTTAGTACCTAGTGTTAGAATTATTATTCAACACTAACTTGGTTTATATTTGTTATTTAAAAAGTAGGAATAATTTTCTTGGTGAAAGTTGTTCTTTCATGTTAATTGAGTTTTAGATATAATGATATGTCAACTCATTTACATATTAGGTTTCTGGAGTCATTGATTCTTTTCTTTCTAATGGTATAAAATATTTATGAAAGAAAGATAAGTTGTAAAGAGTAATTAGGAGAAAAGCCACTTACTCATTTAACTTCTAGAGAGAATTGTCAACTTTATGGAATAGGAAGTAGGTAAGAAAGGACTAAAAATAAAATAGAAAATTTTAAAAGTTGAGCTACCAGCATCAACTCTCTCTTCTTTTATTAGGTCTTTTGTCCTTATGCGTTTTCTGAGGGAAAAAAAGAAAAATAGTTTCTCAAGGAAGCTTTAGAAACAAATAAAATAACAGACAGAAACCAAAATGAAACAAAACAAAAATGTTATAGTCAACTTAATTTTGAGAAACAGTGTTTATTTTATTCCCCATTAGAAATTCAAGCATTAGCTACCACATTAAAGTCTTAAAAGTCTCACAGAAAAGAAACCAATTTTACTTTAACTCAGCATTTTCCAAATATTTTACCATCATGGAACACCTTTTTCTCATAACAGTTATTAATAGCCTGAGGCATAATTCTTTTTCTGAACACTTGGGAAATGCTCAAAGACAATGAAATGTCTTAACAGCCCAAGTACTTAAATTCTGCTCTTCTGCAATAAAGTTTTGTAGATTCTGATTATTTAGAATCAAATTCATTTTAAAGTTGTCAAAATTTCATCCCTAGAGTGTATAAAAGTATTGACTGAACTTATTATTTATGCAGAACAGCCCAAGAGAATAATTTTAACAAGTGCAATTAAGTCAGATGCATGAATTAATTTCAAACAACAAACTATTTTTAGAGAAGGAGCATTTTGAAAAAAAAATGTCAAAGATATCATGGCACCTTAACTAATAATTATCCTCGATTGATTCTGGGAAAAGCAATATATATGTAAGAAAATTAGACCATCTACTCTCAATCATCAAAAGATGTATATGGTTTGACTTTCCTTAAAGTACAATGGCTTTTCCTTAGACACCCCGAAGGAGCCATAGGTAGAATTTAGAATTACAGGTGCACTAACATAACATCAAATTTCATATCCTTTTCAGTAATCTATTTAATTTATAGTTAATATTTATTGAGTGCCTACTATGCACCATTCCCTATGTGGACTTTATATCAGTTTGTTCCTCATACTTGACTTTGCATCACCTTATTTCTTTCTAACATCAGCTCTTGGAAGAAGTTATTCTCAGTACAGATGAGAAAGCTGAAGTCCATAGAAAGTAAATGACGTGTCCAAAGTTTTATAGTTGGTAAATGATAAAGTCAAAATATAGACCCAGATGTTCTTGCACCACCTCCAGGTATCTGTCCACATGACTGCAGTATTCTGCTGATAGATTTTATGTGAGAGATTTGGGGACATTGGTGTTATTAATCTATCCTCTGGAGACTGACTGGGTTCAGATTCTGATAATTTAGCTCATTTAGATTCTAATATGGAAGTTATTTTATACTAAAAAGTTTTTGTTTTTTAGTTCCCAATGCTGCTACTAAAAAGCCCAGTAAGAATAAAAAGTTCTTATATGTTTGACCTTTATAGTAAGATGTTTTACTCTTTCCCTCTCAAAACCTTTCTTTGCCTCCAGTGTTCTGAAGTTTCACATGAACATGTCTTTTTAAATTTATTTTCATCCAATGCAATAGCATTGCATTATTTCAATAAATAAAATAAGTATCTATGAAATTATACTGATATAAACAAATATAGGTATTCTGTGGATTTTTTTAATTAGGGATTTTTATTAAATTATTTTGTTAATAATTTGATAATTTCTTACTCTGTCTTCTCTCCTAGATGCTAGATTTTTTGAAGTCCTCTTCTTATCTTCTCACCACGATTTTCTCTTTGATTAGTGTTCTACCATCTAGGAGAGTTCCCTAACTTTATAAACATCTTCATTGAGTCTGTCTAGTCATCATTTTAATTTTCAAGGGGTATTTTTTTCCATAAATGATATTCTTATAATATTATGCTCTTGTTTCATGGATCAATATATTTTTCTGTCCTGCTGAGGGTATCATTAACATTTTTTTTCTGTTTTTATTTTGTAGAGTTAGAATTGCAAAAATAGTGCAGAGTATTCTCACATAACTACATTCATTTTCCCCTAATGCTATCATTTTACGTAACTTTTACACAATGATCAAACTAAGAAATTCTTGTCGTATATGAAAACTCCTCAGTCTTTCCTGTCTTTCATTACTTTACTTTTAAAGATTATTGATCAATTGTTATAACATATCACTCAATATGAGTTTGTGTGATGGTTTCCCATGATTAGATTAAGTTATGGATTTTGGAGAAAACTATCAAAGTCATATGCCTTTTTCAGTATTATAATATCAGAGGTACCTGATATTGATATGTCTTGTTACTAATGATATTTACCTCGATCACTTAGACAAAGAGATATCTGCCTTTTTAATCCACTGTAAAAGTACTGTTTTGGTTTTGTTGTTGTTGTTGTTGTTTTACCTTGTAGTTAGTAAATATTTTAGGAGAGATATCTCAAGACTATAATATGTTTCATCTCAAACATTTGTACCTTAATTTTATCTTCCATTGCCATTAGTGGATATTGCTTACAGTATTTATTATTGTGATCGAATTGTGATTTCTATTTTTTCCATAACTTCTACATCTATCAATTGAAATTATTTTATATAGAAAAGTTATTTCTTCTCTTCTACTACTTATTTATCTAATTATTCATTTATGTAAGTATAGGCTCATGGATATTTATTTTATTCTTTTAATTTAATTCAGTGCTATCATTATTTTCTTTCTAATTGTTCTAGCTTTGGTCCCTGTCAGTTGTTTCAGACTGGTTTGGGTGACCTTTCAACAGACATCCACCAATTTTTGAGTACTCCCTTATTTCTAAAAGTATACAGAGTACACAGAAAGCACAATAAGAACTTCCAGGCTCATCTTATGTTTACATTGCCTCAAACCTGGACTCAAACCACTTTTTCAAGGTGTCCTGGTTACATTAATTGAATAATGATATTTAGAAACTAAATCTTGGCCCTCAGTTTACTGTTGCTTTTAGGGTCTCTCAGTGGACAGACCTTGAAAATATATGTACAGTTGACCTTTGAACAACATAGGCTTGACCCGCGTAGATCCACTAGCATCTAGATTGTTTTCAATGAATATGCAGTTGGCCCTCTGCGATCCTGATTTCACATCCATGGATCAACCAGCTGTGGGTTGAAAACAACAGATGTGGAGGGCTGACTGTTTGCATTGTTCTATGCCATCTTTAATAAGGCACTTAGGCACTCATGAAATTTGGTATCCATGGGATTTCCTGGAACCAATTTCCTATAGATACTGAGTAATGACTGTAGTTAAATTTTCAGGGAGTTAAAAGTTATATGCAGATTTTAAACAGCGGATGAGGAAGGGATGTAAGGTCAGCACCCCTAACCTGTGTTGTTCAAGAGTCAGCTGTATATAAACTAAGCCATGTACACGTGTGCACACACACACACACATCTATATTCTCATATCTTTTTAGTTATATACATATATGTTTTGTATTTAAAAACATTAATTTATCTTTATTGCTCATGGTTCCAATTCTAATCCAACACCACAGAGTTCATCTAACCTTTCCTGTTTCCATACCTGTAATATCTTTATTCAAAATAGAGGAATCTCACTCTACATTATCTACAATATATTTATTTATTTATTCAACTTTACTATATATGTAAAGTAATTCCTAAATTCTAACTAATACTAATCCTGTGAGAAACAAATTCATTAACTAGAGTGCAGTATTTGTGCACTATTCTTTTTATTTTTAGCCTTATAGAATCCAGTCAAAATGTTATTTTCCAAAATAATTTACTGTATTAATATCGTAGGGATCCATAACAATGTTCCAAAAACTGAATAGCTTAAAACAGAAATTTATTGTCCCACAGTTCTGGAGGATAGAAGTCTGAAATCAGCGTAACAAAGGAGCCATGCTCTCTCTGATTGTTCCACAGGGAGAATCTATCCTTGCCTCCTCTAGCCTATGATGTTTGCCAGCAATTCTTGGTGTTTCTTGGCTGGTAAATGCATCACTCTGGTCATATAACCATCTTCTTCCTGTGTATCTTCAAATTGTCTTCCCTCCATATTTATCTGACTGTGTCCAAATTCCCCTTTTCATGAGAACACCAGTCATGGATTATGCCCTCCCCTAATGACCTCACTTTAATTTGATTATCTCTGTAAAGACCCCATTTCAAATAAGGTCACATTCACAGGTACTAAAGGTTAGGATTTCAACATATCTCTTTTAGGTGACACAATTCAACTCCTTTAGTGTGGTGATATTACTCATGTGTAATACAGTTAAATTCGTTAGCTATAGTTCATACGCTATTTTAAATTCCACTTACATTCCGGTGATTTTTTTAAACTTACACACAATAAGCTTTATTCTTTATGGTGTATGATGTGCGAGTTTTAATAAATGCATGAAGTCACGTATTCACCACCAGAGTCATAATACAAAATGGTGCCATTATCTCCCAAATTACCTCCTGCTGCAATTTTGTAGTTCTCCCGCACTAACAATTTTCTAAAGTTTCATTTTTCTGTATATTCACTCTATCCTCCAAAGTTTTATTTTTTGTTTGGTATTTCTGTTTATTTGTTTAAGCTTCTGCCTTTTATAGTAAAGGATTCTGCAAAGTGTGGTGACCTTTGCCTCTCTTCAGATTTAAGAGTTGGGCAACCAGATGCTGATTAGAAGTTCTGTCTATGTGGTACTGGGTCATGCTAGTGAACTCTGAGTGTTAGAGTAGGGTGATTCTTTGGGCCATTTCCTTGGGAGAACCCCTGATATTAGGATATTTTCTCTCAAGCTAGTCTTATTGTCTAAAGAAAGCATTTCTAAATTCATTCTAGGAAGGCCTAATCCTATCTGTAACCATGCATTTCCTGGAGTCTGGTGAGAATGAATGTGTAAGGGGTTACAGACACAGTTTATAACACTTCCTTTATTCTCACATTTTCAGAATGATAATCCCACTCTTAACTGTACCTGATTGGTATGCGACAGACCACAAAGATTTCCAGTATAATTCTCTTCAGATAATAAATATTGTTATGGATTGAATTGTGTCCCCTAAAAATTAATATGTTGAAATCCTAACACCCAGGACCTCAGGAAATGATCTTATTTGGAGAAAGGATCTTTACATAGGTAATCAAGTTAAAAAATGAGGTCATTAGTTTGGGTTCTAATCCAATGTGACTGATCTTATAAAAAGAGGAAATTTGGACACAGAGACATACACAAAGAAAGACAATGTGAGACACAAGTAAAATGCCATTTGAAGATGAAGCCAAAGATTGGGGTGATATATCTACAAGCCAAAGAACAACCAAAGATTGCCAGCAAAATATCAGAAGCTACAAGAGATCTGTCGTGCAAAGACCTCAGAAGGAACCAACCTTGCAACACCTTGATCTTGAACTTCTAGACTTCAGAATTGCAAACCAATACATTTCTGCTGTTTAAGCCACTCAGTGTGTGGTATTTTTTATGGCCGCCCCAACGAACAAATATAGTACCTGAGTGACTAGCACATAGTGGTTGTTCAACTAATGCCAGTGCCTCACTGGCATTCTCAAGAACACAAGAAATAAATAAAAGGATGTAGTACTATATTCTTGTATAAATAAAGGGATGCAATAGTATATTAAGTGTTGGAGGAAATGTTTCATAGCAATTTTGAGAACTTAGAATTCCAAATCTCTATTTTGGTTTTCCAGAGGACAGACGAAAGCAAGACAGGTATCTGAGACCAAGGGAACTGGGATATTTAGCAGGGATTCTAGCACAGTACTCATCACACAAGAATTCAGTTGTCCATCTAATTAACAAAAAAGATCCTTAGTCATGAGGAAGAGCAAAAAAACTGGGGTATTGGAATTAGGGTCAAATCAGTCATGCATCATTTATAGAGTATCCATCATATGTTCAAGTATTTTGCTAGGGCACAAAAATAAACAGCTACTGGTTTTCATGTTCAAGAGCTAACAATCTATTTGAGAGGAAGTCATAAGGATGTCATAAAAAATCTACCTTGGGGATATGAAGTAGACATGATTGGTAATAAATAAAATAA
The DNA here is from genome assembly GCF_000151845.1 of Pteropus vampyrus. Lineage (NCBI taxonomy): Eukaryota > Metazoa > Chordata > Mammalia > Chiroptera > Pteropodidae > Pteropus > Pteropus vampyrus. The sequence continues at coordinate 1,579,117 of NW_011888806.1, read as the reverse complement.
TTCCAGATACATTGAGGATTCAGATGTGGCAGGAAACTGTATTTGTGTACTATTTTTAATTATCAACATGAAGTTGTCCTGCGCCATTAGAACAATTTCTGGGGCTCCTTACTCTTCTTTGGATAGAATAGCTTTGTTTTTTGGGCTAAACAGTTATTATAGGAATTGAGTGAAGTCAGTGAATGTCTGAATGAGTGAGTCATTACAATATGCCCTCTCCAGAGTTTTCTGTGCCTGAGGGTTTTGGCGAGTGTTTTGGAGAGTGATTTATTTGTTTCTCCTATCTGCCAGCATCTTTATTATAAGTACAAACATTATTTATGCATACCTAGCTAAAAATTCTACAAAGATAGATACCCCTTTAAAGCTAAACTCAAAAATCCTCTTTCTGTGCCCCACACCATAGAGATTAGTTGCATTTAATTCATAGCTGTACAACAGAATTTGTCATATAATGTCATGTTTAGTTGCTCCCAACTCTTTAGTTTTAAACATTGTGTTGAGTGAGGGGAACCAATTTATTTTTCCACTTTTAAATGTGTTATCTCTTTAAGGGCGCAGTACATTACTTTGTGTGCATCCTTCTGTTTTGGGGCAAATTAATATAAACTTCTAGTGTTCCTTGAGGACCAATTGCTGCAAGGAGGAGAAGGGATCAATAAAAAAAAAAAAAATCACTTAACAGTTTCTTAAATAGACTTTCCCCAAATACACTAGATTATAGCCTCATCTTGATCCTTACTTCCAGAAGTACCCGGTGCTGTTCATTCTCACCCCTTGGGGGATTCTATGTGTATTTTACTTCTCAAAATCTCGCTGACATGGGATTTAGCTTTCTCAGTTCTACTTATCAGTTATCACTTTCCAGCTCCAGGTGTGTATTGGAAATTTTATTTGGCCTTTCGAGTTTATGCCAACAAGATAAAATCATACTATATTCTATCATTTGTGTGGGGTTCGAGAAAGGAATGAAAGCCAGCACATGAGTTCAACTCACCATCTTTAACTGGAAGTCTGTCTGTCTTTAAATAATACATTTTTTTAGAATAAAATCTGCAAAGGGTTCAATATCATTCTTATTTTAATTTGAGAAAAAAACACTTTTGAAGTGAAAATTTAGTTTTCAATAATTTGTCTTCACTCTTGAAATCTAAGCCACTTAGATAACATTTATGCATTAAAATATTTTTATTTTGGTCAATGTTTATAGCACCTTATGTTTTCACTTTTAAAATTCTCATTCGTCTGCATTGTTTATAAGGCCCTGACTGAACACCAACAAATATATTAACTAAAAATTATATTGAGAAATAATAAAGCTACGGACTAGCAGCTGCTTTTAACCAACATTCTCACAGTTCTTTATAACCTTTGGTACTGATCCTTGCATACATTTGAGAGAGTACATTGCTCACCTGTGAGAGGTACATTAACTCTTTCAAGTCCCAAGGGCACCATTTACTAAATGACTTCTTTAGTGCTCTAAATGTACCTTAGTACCCAGAAAGAGATACATTAATCTTCAGAATGTCCCATGTGTACATAAGTCAGGAAATGGAATTTTCTTGGTTTTCTCAGCCCAAAATCTTATGAAGTTTACATTAGTACATGGGCAATTCTCATTGGAATTTATTTCCTGCTAAGCTCCTAAGTATCACCTAGATTCAAGAGCTGAAAAAGAAAGAATTATGTTCAGAGAAGACTGTTGCAGTTGAATTTCTGAAATAACTGGAAAGAGAAACCCTAACTCATAAATCTAATTGCATCACCAGAATCATTCTAAGTGACTTACTACAGAAACAGAATCTTTTAGTCATTCAGGCAAAATGCAGATATAAAAATGATATGAAAATCGGAAGGCAACCATCAATTTTATACTTACAACTGGAATTTGCTGATTACTGGATAAAAGAAGAATACTCTAAGACTTACAATCCAAGAGGGAAAAAAATTCTGCTTAATTTTATCAAGTCAGTTTATAGAATATGAGGTAATTTTGTGTAAGTTCCTAAATTAAAGTGGAATAGAATCGGTATGAGAAATTTATGAACTGCTATATTTAAAAC
>NW_011888806.1:1571776-1574616 GCF_000151845.1 Pteropus vampyrus | reverse complement strand
GATGGAATAGAAGCGCAAACTTCTTGAAGAGCTATCTCTTTTCTTTGTCCTGTAAAATCTCCTAGACCTTAATATAGTTCTAAGCACATAGACTGAGCTTAATAAATATTTGCAGGACTCATAAAGAGCGTGATGATCAGCACAAGTGAGAGCAATATTAAAAATCGCCACCATTCTCAGAGATTCCTTAGTGACTGGAGTATTTATCCTTAGGCCGGTGCTTACTGCATTCATAGTTTCTGGTATTCCAATTCTGGTGTTCTGTCTCCTCAAGTTCCATAAAGGATTTCTACTTATCTCACTATCAACATATCTCTTATTACTTCATGAATCAGATAGAAGTCATCAGTGGGGAAAGTGCTTAGCCACCTCCTTCTCTAGTTCTTGCCTATACCTAATAGCACCATGTCCCCTCCTCCTAAACGTCACACTTTTACTTGTACACTTTTCCCCCTCTTGAATTGCCTCATCAGTTTTTTTCAAGTCTTTTCCAAATGTTCTAGCTCCATCTCTGTCTTACCCTTCACCATAGAAATATGCTCAGTTCTACTCCTTCCATACTTATTTTTTTAAAATGAACAAATGAACTCATATCCTTCAAGTTGAGACTGTCTCCATCCTTCTCTTAGTCACCAAATTATTTAAAAAGGAGTTATCCCCACTTGCTTTCCCAATTTCCCCAATTCCCTATCATGGAAGTCAATGACAATTCGATATCTATCTCTATCCTTCTAATAAAATCACACTCACAGCTATCACAAGAGATTCTAATTTCCAAATCCAATTGAACTATTATCAATTTTTTTGATATGTCTAAAGAATTTGTTTCTATTATCAACCATCAAATTATTTTAACACTCTTTTATTATCTTGCTTTTATTTGTTTTAAATAAACTTGTCTTTTCTCTTAGTTTTGTGTGCACAGACACCATAGAGCTTCTATTTCACCTTGACCTTGAGTAGCAAGGCTGACTTACTCTGAGCATTTGTGCTATCCAGAGATGTACTCAACCCTCGACATCCTGAAATTCTTTGGTTAACGTTTCTGGATTAATTGTCCTTGATACAACTTTCTCTGAATATCTGCTTCTTTTGTTAATTCTTTAAATATAGGTTTTGCAAAACTTCTCATCTAATGCTGCATGTCTTCCTTTAATCTCATTTATTTGCTAATGTGCCTCATTTCTTAGCCTGGATTGCCATTATTTTCCTTATCTTCCTAGAAAACACTAACTCCTTATTTCTCTGTCTCTATCTCTGTCTCTCTTCTTGGTTGAATTCTCCTTCAGGCCTCATGGATTATTGCAATGACTTCTTAACATGACTTCTTGGCACCAGACCCTCCAATCTATCCTCTGCATATTGTTTGTTTACCTACCAAAAAATAAATCCAATATTAAAATATTTCTGTTTGCCGTCTACTGCATAGAGAAATGGTCTCCACATAGAGGTGCACATACCCTAAAGTGGATGCAAACAGCACATATGGCTAGAAGAATAAAACATTTGGTGTGTGTCCTACTATGCACTCAGCATAAAGCTGTGCTGAGAAAATGTCTGTTAAATGGAAATACGTGAGAGTTCCCTTACCAAAGTGTGTAGTCAAAATGCGCAGTACTCATAATATATTCTTACTTTTACATATTCTCCAAGCTTTTATTGCAGATATATGTTGCAAAAAGTACAGCATTTAAATTGCAATCTGTTGTGTGCTTTCTGTTATACTGCTCTGAATAAATATCTGAAACGCTTTGAGTGCTAAATGCCAAAGATGATTGAAATCCCTCCGAGCCATAAATTTAAAATGTGTTCCCTGTGATACTGAAGATTCTGCAAAAGATATAATTGGATACTCCATCCTGAAAGAAAGGATACATGTTGCAGAATTCTTTATACCTAATTTCGTTCCTTTAAAAAGTAGAAATAAATTGTATCAGCTTATATGAAAGTAGAAAATTTTAAAAAGTAAAATGATACAAATCAATACCAGTTTTGTTTCTGTCTGATTCAAGTAGTCCCTAATTTAAACATACAGACTAGCACCTGATTTTTTGTTGTTGTTATGCTTAAATTTAGTCTAGTTTATCATTGAACAAATAAGAATTTCAGTCTGTTGAGTGAAGAATTAGCTCCTGTTGAAATTTAGAAGAGTATACCAAACCTCAGAGACTTTGAACTGCTACCACTGCCAAATTTTAGCAGAGTTATTTCTTGAAAGAGTTTTTCAAAAAAGGTTAGATAAATAGGTGAGTAAACATTACACTGCTGCTTAAAACCTGAAATTTCAGGGGCACTCAAATAAACAATTTCCCAAACATTTGCCAAGCAGACTGGAAAGAAACAAACAATTTTAAAATTATGCTTACTCTTTAAAGACTTTTAGAGGGAGAAAAATCATATTTTATATAGCTAAGTCATTTTTAACCTAGAAATTATAATTTGCTGGGTAGTTACTTATCAAGAATTGATTTACCTGATTTAATTACTACATATAATTACCTATAAACAGAGTCCTAAAAAACATATGTGGACTAAGAGGAGATAAATCAGATGCAAGCAGCAACTCATCCTGGTCCCTGCTTTGTACAGCAGCAGTCAGAAATTAATAAGAGGTGCTAAAAAGACTGTTTAGGGTATAAAATGGTAATGTGGGAGCAGGCAATGAAAGAGCAATAGGAAGAAGCTGAAGACATTTTTTAACCTCATAATTTTGCCTCAAACCAGCTTAATTGCCAGATAAATAAAGCTCTTTTTTTTAAGGATTAGAAATAATATTTTAAATCATTAATTTCTAGACACACTGCCAATCAAATGGAAAGATGACTGATATGTTTGCTCCA
>NW_011888806.1:1571297-1571726 GCF_000151845.1 Pteropus vampyrus | reverse complement strand
CCACAGCCTTAGCTAAGAGGTTAGTGTATCAGATCCAGCACCTGATAACTAGAGAGAGTTGAATTAGTATGCCAAGCAAAAATTTATATTGGAGAAGTCTTCATTTCTTTAGCAGAAAATCTGGAATACACTGAGGATATTGATACAAATGTCCAGAGAAACTAGTAAAATGCATTGTGATGAGAGTTAGGAAGGTTTTCACTCAGTAGGCACAGAAATTTCTAGAATATAAATGTTATAAAATGAGTTCCAATGCTGATGGGTGTGCAGCCAGTATGTCTCCTGCTTGTCTGCACAGATTTGCTTCATAGATGAGTGAGTTGAGACTCTCAAAATCAACCTAAAGAGTATTTTAATGAGGAGATTGTGTCCAAAACTCTCTTCTTTGATGTCGTACTCCTAATAGAACCTTGTGACAACAAACTTACT
>NW_011888806.1:1561585-1567002 GCF_000151845.1 Pteropus vampyrus | reverse complement strand
AGGGTATAAAATGGTAATGTGGGAGCAGGCAATGAAAGAGCAATAGGAAGAAGCTGAAGACATTTTTTAACCTCATAATTTTGCCTCAAACCAGCTTAATTGCCAGATAAATAAAGCTCTTTTTTTTAAGGATTAGAAATAATATTTTAAATCATTAATTTCTAGACACACTGCCAATCAAATGGAAAGATGACTGATATGTTTGCTCCATTGACAGACGGTTTAGGTGTTGCTTTTGTTAGTATATAAACTGTTTGACTTGAGTGTCTATATACTGTTTTTTGAAGGTGACGAAATATCTCCATACCTACCAAATCTCATTTTAACATTCAGCAGTTGGTGGTCTGGCAAGAATATCTTTCAGAGATAAAACTCTCTATTTTTCATACCATTTTAGGTAGGCTATTATCAAATAGTAAGCAAATGACAAATTAGATTAATTCAGACCTAAAGTCAATGTTCTAATTTTGGCTTTTGAGCCCACTAGGACACTTAGTCTAATACTTAGCACTTAATCAACTTCATGAAAGCATCATAGCAACATGAACAGATAACCTAAGAGCATAATAAATAGCTGGCATTTACCATATTTTAATTATCATAGTGACCTGCAAATGTAGACCCATTATCCCTAAAACTTTGAGAGCTGCTTTCATTTCATCATATTAAGCTTTCCAATATGTTAACACTAAAATTTTCTGTATTTTAATATTTAAGTTGGGTTGTAATTGGGCTATATATTTTGTTCAGAATATATATTTAGAGGCATCTGATTTCAAAGAAGCAATCAAAAATACCTTGTAAAAATGTGGTATTGGTTATATCATGCCTCCCTATATTATAATACACTATTGATTAAAATGTGATAACCATTTTTTTAATTAAAAAAAGATTTAAAAGTCACCTATTAAAAAATGATGCTTTTTAAAAAACCAATGTATATCTTGTACTTTTCAATGCATAATATTTAGACAAAAATTATAACATCTCAATGATTTTTACCTTTTTTGTTATACCAGAGAACAATGTTCGATGTAATCATAGAAGCTATTTTTGCTATTAATACCTACTATGTGCCAGGTGATGTGCTGAGAGCCAAGGATAAAACAGTCAAGAAGAAAGTGTTCTCTGCTTTGGTAAAGTTGACAGTCTAGCCATTAATTTAAGAAAATCTGTACGCTATGTTGAAGAGCCACCATTCTTTACCACAGCTGATTCTACAATGTTGGCTCTTTGCCATGCTAAACAAATAAAATGTTTCAACATATTAAATTCCATTTTTAAGAATTTTATTTAAAAATAGAAAACAATTATTTAAAACTGTGTTTCGCTTTTATGGTTCTAAAATTCCAAGTAGATCTACTACTTAGTTACTGCCAAAAAAAGAAGTACTAATCAACCCCAATTTGTTAGATACAAAGAAATACTATTCAACTGACAGCTTAATTTTGGACACATTTGTACTCAATTATTTACTTTATATGACTTACAACCAGTTTCTTTTGCGGGCCATACCGGGAAATTACAATGCTCAAGGTTAAATGGCCTATAGAGGCCATACTGACTTTTGTAATTGCTCGGAATATTTAAATACACGTGATATACTTTTTCAGGCTGAAATGACTATGGCCATGTTCAAGGGGCCTTTTTATCTGTGAGTTAAAGTAGACTCCAAAGGGCCTCATGAGGAAATTTTCGACCGACTTTTCCTAATAGGCATTTTCTGAGTAGAAATGGAGTAGCTATTATCCCAACTCCTTCTAAGCACCACCACCCCTTTTCCCTTAGAAATGCTGGTTTACTCCCAGGCCACATAACAATAAAGCGTTTGGCTCTACTCTTCATCAATAACACAAAGTAGTTGCACTCCAAGCACTTGGTAGAGAGTCCGACTACAAATTACTGCTGCTCAGTAGCCATCAAAACTTTAGTTATGAGAATAATATCTGTGGAAGATTTCCAGAAATATAATTCAGTTCACATAGAGGAACCATTAAAACCAACTCATAGATTAAGCCTGGCGAACAGGGAAATGCACAAAATGTTGCCCCCCCGGAAATACCTCTAGTGAATTGTGCTTTCACCTTAGCATTTTGCCCTGGGCCTGCACTGAAGGATTCTGTAACAAATAGTCCCATAAAACTTTCTGATGTGATTACTGTAACAATTTCTTGAGGACACTGTTCACTATGTCACAGCATCCTTTTTATGAGGACTCAAAGGAGAAATTTTTCTTTGGACTTGGTGCCAGGAATAATCGTGCTGTTTCTAAGCAACAGGTGAGCTTCCTTCCTGTGGGCACTGGGCAACACGTTTGCTCTAATGTTTTCTTCTCTGACTATTTCAAAACTCAAGTCAGACATGTGGCCCGCTGCAAGCAAATTTAGGCGCCTGTATGGCACTCCTGAATTCATCTCATGTTTCCTTCTTTTGGTTTCCTTCTCCCACTTCTCCTCCATTATTCATTTATTTTTTTCTTGAATTTATCTAAATATATGAAAGCTGCCATAATTTTTTTCTGGAATGAGAAGTGATAAATAAAGAAGATTAACAATATGAGATAATAAATAGCATGCTGTTTCCATTTTACCATGCAATCCCCTTTTTTGACTGAGATATAATGAGCAAGGAAACAAAAAAGAAATGAAAAGAAAAAGAAAAAGAAGCAAGACTTTATTCTTAGCTTCTAGTTGTAAAATGATTCACTGGATATAAAGTATATATATATATATATATATATATATACACACATAGAAAAGTATATATAAAAGTACGTGTGTGTGTGTATATGTGTGTGTGTGTGTGTGTGTGTGTGTGTGTGTGTGTGTGTGTGTGTATATATATATATGCAAAATGAACATAGAAAAGTTTTTCTTCCAGTTAAAAGACCCCATAATTCTCAGAGCTAAGTGAGGCTGAAGAGAAAAAATAAGAAACTGAATATAGAGGCAGTGCAGGGGCCAGGTCTCTGCTTACATCCTCAGCTTGTGTAGACTAGCACCTTTCCTGTCCTGGCTGGAGCTCTGGTAATCAATAGCCTCACAGAAGGAGTGAAGAGGCCCATACAGAGGAGTAAGAGTAACCACTGATAGCTGAGTACCTGTAATCCTCAGAAAAGTGTGAGTGAATGGCCAGTTCTTTGGCAACCAGACCCAGGAAGACATGATAGAACTACAGAGACTCAGCATCATGAACAATGGTGTGGCTGGGTTATTGCAACAGAACTATCAAGACAAAGGTCACAGAGGCATCAACATTAAGAACAATACTGGGGCAGGCTACATCCAGAGAAAGTGACTGTTACGGACCTCAGGTGAAAGTGAGGCTGGATCCTTCCTCTCCAACTACTCTACTGGTGGCAGTGAGGTTCCCTGGAGTTTAGAAATAGAAGTAGGATTAGAAGCAACAAGAGGGTCCTGAGAACAGGGAACTAAAGTGAGACTGGGTTAAACTGAAAAATGAATGAGAAATACTTGTGCTGACAAAGGAAAACCCTTAAAGAACCTAGGTTAATTTGTCATCAAGAAAGGTGGTACCTCAGTGTAAGGAAATAGTAAAAAGTGATATTTGAAAATTATATTTTAGTAATTTCTAACCAAAATATGTTAAGTAAATTAATATTCATATGAGTGTACACATAACCCTATAATCTAGATTCTTTTCCTAGCTCTTTTTAAGGAATTGTTCTTTCTGAAATCAATAATCACTTAATGAAATGTGGACATATCTAAATTCTCATTCCCATTTTCTGTTCTAAGGCTCTAAAGATCAGTTCCTGAACACTAAACTTATTGTTTTGGTTTATATGGCACAGTCCTTTCATAGTTCTCCCACTACTAATTTGGATATTCTTGTCCTATACATTTACTGTCATAAATTGGAATGTAGGCAATAACTAATAATAAAATAGAACAATTATAACAACATACTGTAATAAGAGTTATGTGAATGTGGCCTCTCTCTTTCTCTCTCTCTCTCTTTGATAATTGCTCTGATAGCTACTAAGTGACTAATGGACTGGAAACATATATGGCATGAATATGCTGGACGAAGGGATGATTCATATCCTGGGTGGGATAGAGCAGAACAGCACAAGATTTTATTATGCTTCTCAGAAAGGTCCATAATTTAACACTTATGAATTGTTTATTTCTGGAATTTTTTTATTTAATATTTTTGGGTCATGGTAATAAACCACAGCGAATGGTTTGTTAAACTGCGAATAATGGGAGACAACTGTACTAGCTCCAATAACTTACTAGCTTTACAATCTTAGGCAATTTATACTACTTCCCTGTGCTTCAGTTACCTCTCAATCAAGAAGAATGTGGCACCTTTACCTGATCAAATATTACTTATCTCTCAGGCTCAGTTAAGATATCACCTGTTCAAGGATCTCTTCCCAGAGACATTGAGTTAAACCAAACCCCTTGATCTCTTGATATTCTTTGTAGCATCTATCTTAAAACATATTTCAATCTGTTCTGGTACCATGTGTGTTTCTTTAATGAAAATTAGCTCCAATAACTTAGTTATTGCTAAGCAGGGGAATGATGTCAGAATAATGTAGAAGTTAATATAATAATGTTAGTTCCTTCATAACTCTTCTAGGCCTGTTAATATTTTGAAGAAATCAAGAACAGACTTCCTCACAACTACAGAGAATATGTTAGCAATACATGAAAACCTTATGGAAAAAACCTGAAAATCTAAGAAATACCTTACTTTAGACATGGAGTTAGTTGCTTCAAAAATTGCTATACTTTCCACAACATTACTAAATTTAGGAAATTTGAAAGTGCAGATGAAGTAATTCTGAAGACATTTCTCATGTGTTAAATACACTGGATAAGATTTTTTTTTTTTTTTAAATTTTGATGTATCTGGTCTGTTATAGGTGAATGTTCTCAAAAACTTTAGAAAGAAACATGAGTGCAATACTTAAAAGTTTGCAAAAGATCAACTGACTTTGTTACTGGATGCAAATGTCAATGGAAATGTAGCTGTGCTTCTCTTTTTATTAAGATTGCCTTTGCTTTTGTTAATGCACTGGTTTCAAAGTCACATAGAGTTTGAGTGGTCTACGCAATCCCTGTTACTTTTAGTGTGTACTTTTCATCATACAAATATTTCTTCAGGAATGCATATATAACATTATAACAGAAATGCCTGTACATTAAAATGATGCATCTTCTGTCTTCTTAATCTATGGTTACCTAGAGAGGAAGGACCATCAGGCATTAATATTTGTAGCATCATTCCCTAACTCAATAATGTTTGATGGACAGAATGAAACTACCAAAGATACTACACAAATGCTACTTCTTTTTCCTCATTTGTCTTTCCCTCTTCACAGTCTCTCCTCCTTTAAATTCAATCAGAACAAGCCTCCGTATATGTAACTTTTCTAACAAAAA
>NW_011888806.1:1550516-1561535 GCF_000151845.1 Pteropus vampyrus | reverse complement strand
CTCAGAAAGGTCCATAATTTAACACTTATGAATTGTTTATTTCTGGAATTTTTTTATTTAATATTTTTGGGTCATGGTAATAAACCACAGCGAATGGTTTGTTAAACTGCGAATAATGGGAGACAACTGTACTAGCTCCAATAACTTACTAGCTTTACAATCTTAGGCAATTTATACTACTTCCCTGTGCTTCAGTTACCTCTCAATCAAGAAGAATGTGGCACCTTTACCTGATCAAATATTACTTATCTCTCAGGCTCAGTTAAGATATCACCTGTTCAAGGATCTCTTCCCAGAGACATTGAGTTAAACCAAACCCCTTGATCTCTTGATATTCTTTGTAGCATCTATCTTAAAACATATTTCAATCTGTTCTGGTACCATGTGTGTTTCTTTAATGAAAATTAGCTCCAATAACTTAGTTATTGCTAAGCAGGGGAATGATGTCAGAATAATGTAGAAGTTAATATAATAATGTTAGTTCCTTCATAACTCTTCTAGGCCTGTTAATATTTTGAAGAAATCAAGAACAGACTTCCTCACAACTACAGAGAATATGTTAGCAATACATGAAAACCTTATGGAAAAAACCTGAAAATCTAAGAAATACCTTACTTTAGACATGGAGTTAGTTGCTTCAAAAATTGCTATACTTTCCACAACATTACTAAATTTAGGAAATTTGAAAGTGCAGATGAAGTAATTCTGAAGACATTTCTCATGTGTTAAATACACTGGATAAGATTTTTTTTTTTTTTTAAATTTTGATGTATCTGGTCTGTTATAGGTGAATGTTCTCAAAAACTTTAGAAAGAAACATGAGTGCAATACTTAAAAGTTTGCAAAAGATCAACTGACTTTGTTACTGGATGCAAATGTCAATGGAAATGTAGCTGTGCTTCTCTTTTTATTAAGATTGCCTTTGCTTTTGTTAATGCACTGGTTTCAAAGTCACATAGAGTTTGAGTGGTCTACGCAATCCCTGTTACTTTTAGTGTGTACTTTTCATCATACAAATATTTCTTCAGGAATGCATATATAACATTATAACAGAAATGCTTGTACATTAAAATGACGCATCTTCTGTCTTCTTAATCTATGGTTACCTAGAGAGGAAGGACCATCAGGCATTAATATTTGTAGCATCATTCCCTAACTCAATAATGTTTGATGGACAGAATGAAACTACCAAAGATACTACACAAATGCTACTTCTTTTTCCTCATTTGTCTTTCCCTCTTCACAGTCTCTCCTCCTTTAAATTCAATCAGAACAAGCCTCCGTATATGTAACTTTTCTAACAAAAACATTTCCATCGCCTGTACAGTAAAGTCCAGGTCTTCTTAATTTAGTATTCAAAGTTGTACCTGCTTTGCTGCCAGTCATTCCCTGTGCCAGCCAGTCAAGTCAGCTCATTGTGCTTCTGCTGCACCATGTTATTTATTTGCTCCCTTACTTTGGTCATGCCCTTTGCTCACTATCTTCCCCAGATGTACTCCCAATCCACTCGAACTCTCAAAGTTCCTAGGTTTACTTTGTACCATTTCATCTCAGTCTCCTTGTGGAAGCAGCTATTAGAATAATATGTAATGCATTAGTCAGTTACTCTCAATTACTAATGTCAGTTACTCTCAATTACTAATACTCTAAACAGTATGAAGTAGGCCTGAAACTTATATTTCTTAGCACCAAAGTCCAAAATAAAAGCTTGCATTTAATAGAAAGCTATTGATGATTAACTTTAAAAAAAAAAAAAAAAGTAAAACTAAGAAAGCCAGAATAAGTTATTGGGCTTAAAAGAAAACCAAGCAAGTCCGTGAAACATGCTAAGAGGGGTTATTTCAATAATCTACATGTAAGGTTTTGTATAATTGAACTCTCTTTGTTTTAGTAGGAATGAGAAAGAAGAGAAAAAAAGGGAAAGAAGGAAAACAACTACATTAAATAAATAAAGAACAGGAATAAGTAAAAGAATGAATCTTAGTCCAATTAACAAGAAAAATGACCATACGACTGAAATAGATAAAGGATGTTAAAATTTATTATAGAAAAAAATGAAAACATTATTTTCTTTTTTCTATAGTTGATACAGTACAAGTAATTTTTTTCACTTTCTAAGTTACAGTTGACATGCAATATTATATTAGTTTCAGGTGTATAGCATAATGTTTAGACATTTATGTAACTGCCGAAGTGACCTCACCTGGCAGCATACACAGTCATTACGATATTATTGACTACATTTCCTATGCTCAATTTAAATTCAATGATATCCTTTATTCCTTAAGCCCTTGTCTGTCTTATCTCATTATTTATGAACTCTTATTAACCAAGATAACTGATGCTCACCATTTCAAACCAACAGCTGATACAAACAAATAACAATACCCTAAAATATTTCTCATATATATTTAGCCATGTAAAGATTTCTGGTGAAAGAATCAGTTAAATCCAAAACATGTGAAGAATGCCCATGGCTAACTTAGAATAGTTTCCAGTATATTAATAGTAGCCTAAGAAAAAGTGAGAATAAAAGTTTTTAAAAACTTAATCAACATATGACCAATTGATTCTGAATTAAATAGTTTAAAGTAAGAAATCATTTTAGTTCACAGCCACCCAGTTTTTTGGTTTAAGGGGTTTTCCCCCCTTTTGTTATGAAAACTAGAGATAAAAGGATAAGAGTATATGTTATATTCACAAAAGAATAATGTGAAACATCTCTTTCATTTCCTTGACTATTAATGGATGTATCGAGCTAATTTAGAAGCTGATGATTTCACATAAGTCCCTGAAATATTGCCTTATTTTGTTTTTTATGTATTTCTTCCCCCCAAATCTGTTTATTGTCAACAAAATATTTTAACTGAAAATCAAGAAATTAGAATGATTTCAAATCATTACACTAATCTGGAATGAAATAAGCCATCTGCTCTGATAGGTCCTAGAGCCTACATCAATGGGAGGTTGTGATCCGTTCATTTTTTATTTCTTTTAAAGTGGAAGCTAGAAGATTGATCCAATACTTGCAAAAATGCATGGAATTCTCAAATCTTTTCAATATTTTCTCTTAAGTGGAGTGATTGTGTCCTTCATTGACATCATGGAATTATCTTAATATAATCACCAAATTGTAGTTAAATTTTTAAGAACTTTGATTTGAACATGTGTTTTAGGCTGTCTATTAAGACTTTCTGATGGAAGACTTTCTTAAGGAAAATTATGATTATTTTCTGCAATAAATCTTCTAATATGCAGTTTGAATCTAAAGCAATTGAGGTTATTCCTTTCAATCAGTCTTTGGAAGAAGTCAAAGGAACATTTATATTTTGTTTTGTTTTGTTGTTTTATTCTCAGCGTGTCTTAGATTTTCATGATGATGATAATGAAAACTTGTATTTATGGAGTGGTTTTTAGCATTGTCAGTCACAGTGCCTGACATTTTTCAGATATTAGCTCATTTAATCTGCCCCAACTCTATGAAATAGGTATTAATAGTGTCCCTATTTCGAACAAATCGAGACTTTAAAAGATTATGCAACTCATCTAAATGCACCTAATTAGAAAGCTGTCAAAGCGGTATTTAAAACTATGTCTGTGTTATACTATAAACCTTACTCCATATTGTGTAAAGAAAATTTTCTAATCTTCTTCATCAGTTTTTCAAATGAAATTTATTGAACTTTTATAGTGTAATTTCATGTATGAGTTCTGAAATCATAATCATAAGCAACTAATTTTCATGATCGTGTCTGAAACTATAACCTAGATATAATTTAAAATATTATTAAGAAAATGCTAAATCCAAATAGCATTAAGATTACTTAGTAATATAAATCTTTCTGCTTCTCTGAGATCCACAATTTTAAAGTCATTAGTCAGAAGTTTTCAGTATCTGAGGTCTTTGTCCTGGATCCTTGTAAGAAATTGTTGAAATAGAGACTTTTCATTGCTGAGAGGGCTGAAGGAGTGTCAAGCTGGTCATTTTTCAGCTTACAGGCTGATTAGTTACAACAGTTCAACTAGAAAGTCATTGCCCAGGGCAGTGTTCAAAGTGGTGGATTCTATGATATAAACTGGCAGAGGGACATTAAAGCAAGTGGAAGAAGAGGGTGCTTTGGGGGAGCAATGTGGTAGAAAGCATGAAAAACAAAATATACTCTGAGACTCTCTGGGACTTGCTGGGGCCACCCATGCAAGTCATCTCCTATTGTAACACCCTCCTTATACATTTGCATTTATTTCATGTTCCTTTTTTGGGACTAATGTGATTTAGCACTGGTGTCTGCTGGATAAAAAGAGTCTGATTAATGTGTGGCACTTCATGTTATAGCATATCCACACATGTAAGTGATAGAAGACCCTCACATAATTGGATCTGAAATAGAATAAAATGATGAAAAATTTAGCATAGCAGCCTTTGTCTTTATTTCCTACAGTGGGGACAGCCAAGAGGTCAGGATACACAGAAACGATGAGGAGCATTTTATGGTCTCTGCTGGTAAAAATTTGTTTAACACAATGCCATGATTAAAAGAAATTTGTATCCTGCTGTGGCACCAAGGTACAAGAGAGGGACTAATAAATTGGTGCCATTGACAAGATGTCATTTGTTATCTGCTTTAAAATGTCAGGTCATGTCATTGTGGTGAAATATTTTCTCTCTTGATGTATGTCTTACAAAGCAGGTTCAATGTTTGGCACTATTCTATTTCAATAAAAGAAAACAGCTTTTAATCTGGAAAACACTGTCACCAGGAAGAAAATAAGGTCATTCAAGACTCTTATTTGGCTATTTCTGCACAGCCCTCTATTAGCACTATATTTCAATAGCCCAGTTGGTCCAAATTCTTTCTTTAATTTATCTTTTGAGAAGTGTAATTATCCATCTGCTCTCTTGGCCAAAGGCAGAGAGAAAAGGGGATTTTAGATATTGCAAGGTTACAAAAAGGCCAAAACTTGGTAACTGAACATTTTTATGTGCTATACTTATGTGATTATTAGATTCTTCATAACTCCTTCTCACCATAAGTCTCAGAATACAAACATAAAAAAAAGTCTCTCCTAGATTATATCAATTAAAAATAAGTAAGAATTTTAAAAGACGAAAATGGAGAAAAATATGAAAGTTATGTATTTGTTGGTTGTGATACTGCTATGCTGATATATAATTTAAATTACTATGAAAAAAATGAAGAAAAACAGAAGTCATTAAAAGACTCATTAAGCTGTTTTCCATTTTTCATATGTCCACATTTTCAATATAAATTCATTGTAGTGAGTTTGGACAGAATACGTTCGTCTTAAACACACCAGACCAAGCTGATATCTTGAATTATGAAACTATGTTCTCATTGAACTGAAAGAGCAAATCAGTTTTTGGATAGTAGGAAATCAATGACACAAGTGGGTTACTGAGAAGGTATCTTATTTCTTGTTAGACATATCTTAGCTAAATATTTTACACAAAAGTCAAAATTGAAAGTGTGGAACTACAAAACCATATAAAGAAAGAGTAAAAATAGTTCTGATTTACTACTAGGTCAAAAAAGAAAGTCACTAATACTGTGCTAAGACTATAGGATGTTATGAGAATAGTACTTTGCATATAACCCAGCATGAAAATTTGCCTTAAGGATCCTCAGGTATTTTTCCAAATAACTTTTGAAATACAAACTGGTGATTTTATTTTTCTCTGCATATCCATCAATAAAGAGACTTCGGATTGTACTTTTTTGACGCACAAGGATGCCACGGGGAATAAATACAGGTTTAGTGAAGATGGTTATGAAGAGATGAAAAGGTGGATTTACAGATACCCAAACTCCACTTTAGACCAAGTGACAACTTTTTGTTGTTATTTTAGTATTTTAAAGGCATACTCTGCTGTTAAAAGTAGTTTGTAAATAAAAATATCTTTACCAGATATCAACTATATAAATCATTGTGGCAATTTCAAATGCCCACATTAGCCAGGCCAATCACTTTCTGAACCAGACAATGGAAGCACCCTGTGTCAATGGAGCTATGCTGCTGCAGCTCACTCTTGCCAGACTCAAAGCCACATTTACCAAAATGCTGTATCACACTTCATTTTTTAATTATAGTTTAAATTTTAGATTTTATTCTTTTGAAATATTCTTAGTAATTAATGCTAAAAAATTATTCAAAAAATATATTTATTATAAACATATATACGTAATCATGCAGGACAAACTAAACATGTCTGTGAGTAATATATGACCACCTTCCAGTTGTTGTACATTAATTATTTTTCAGATTACTGGAGTGTTCAGAACCTTGTGTAGCGAATTAGTTACATAGAATAGATTTGCATTATTATTATTTTATCATAAACCAGAAGAAATTGAAGGAATATTATAGGTGAACAGTCTCAATGAACTTATATAACCTCTAGTCATATTCAGGAACCCAAAGAGAAAAAGGCAAATTGTTAACCTCAGAAATACCATCTTCTTCTACAAGCTTAGCAACTGGTGAGAACTGCAGCATAAGCAAATAAACTAAAGGATTAGAACATTCATGAAAGATGACTGATCTTTAAAGACTTCAGTACATACAAGAAAAATCTTCCCGTATGGTAATGAGTGTATCTAACTCCCTCAGAGATTGCATTTAAAAGGATTTCCTATGGTGGTGACAGCTGCTCCTTCCGTTATAGTTAAAAATATCAAGTCTCTAAGTTCTTTTTGTTCAAAATGTCTACATAGCTAACTAATTTAGGTGAAGATAAAACTGTGCTGAATTCATGCATTAATTCTTTAAACTTGTTAGTGCTTTTAATGTAGAAGAAGGATGCATATCTATTTTTAAGAGAAAAAATGTAGAGATATTTTGTGCAACAAAACATAAACTGCTAAAGAAATATAAACCTTAAAGGAGTTGGACTTTGAAAATTTATGGTTGAATGGTCAAATGATCTTTAATATATCTTTAATATAATTTAATAAAAATAATAATTTGTCTCTAAATTCCACAGCAAAACAAAGATCGACGGTGTAAACTATAGAGAATGGATGAAATTTGCACAAAGGATGCTTAATGTGGCAGAATGATTTATTGAAAGATTGACTTGGATTTTGCACGGATTACTATAAACTTTTTCCTTTTCTAATTCCAATAATATGGTCAATGTTATGTTTTCCTCACTTGGCTACAGAGTAGTCAGGTCCAAAGAAGCTATTCCTAGGCACAAGAAAGTTAATGTTCTGGGTTTTGTTTTTAAGAGTTACAGAATTCTATATAATTGTCTCAGAAGAGAAAAAAATGGAGAAAGCAAAAATCACTAAATGAGGAAACTCCCTTCCAAATCTGTGAAAAAGTTTTATGAGTCTTAATGCATCCTGGAAGTGACAGGATCTCAGTGGACAACAGCTGTGAGATGCCCTTAGGGAGGTTGGACACTCAGAACCAAACATTAACACACTTGTAAGTCAATAGCACTTAAGCTTGGTATTTGCATTATTAAGACTAAGCTGTTTTAGATACTGAGAATATCAACTATGACCAGTGACAAATGAAAGCCAGAGGAGTCTTCCCCAAATATTCTGCAACCCAAAGAACCTAGGGAACTTTTTCCATTTGTCTACAGTTTTTACCTTTATATTCTTCCCTCCTAAACAATCCTCAGTTTACTGTAGTTTGGCTTCTGACTTCAACATTTCATTACCACTGCTTTAGCCAAGATGGCCAACAAGCTCTTTGTTGCTAAAACAAAATACACATATCATTAAAGCATTCATTTGAATTGCTACTTTTGACATGGTCTGTAGTTTCTTCTTGAAAAGCTCTCTTCTTTTGCATTCTGTGATAGGGTATGTGATTTTTATCTTATTTACAGATAATCCTTTTTGGGTTTTCCATCCTCTACCCTTTTCATAAAAGCCATCATTCCAATTAGGCTAACTCTCCTTAGTATGTTTTCACTCTACATATTCTCCTGGGTGATCCTACGGTTTCAATAAGCATCTGTTTTTCATTCATTAATCATCTCTGTTTAAAAGTTACTTTCTCCAGGAAATTTTTTTTAACTCTCTAAATCTAGATTGATTTCCTTTTTATGTGATCTTTTAGAACTCAAGCTTAAAATAGCATGTGTCAGAATCTACTATAATTGTTGTTTCCCATACTGGACTATGAGCATCTCAGTATAAAAACTAATTTTGTTCACTATTGCATTCCCAAAGAATAGCATGGTGTCAGACATGTAATAGCCACTCAATAAACATTTATTGATTTTATTTTAAAAATTGATTAGAAGAGTGAGACACTCTCAGTATCTCTCTTTCCTCATCCTATGGATTGTAGAGAATAATATTGTTTAACTTTTTTTCATTCTCTTTAGATCTCAGAAATCCAAAATTCTTGAATTCCTCCTCTTCCTATAACTAAAGACATTTAATTAATTTATTCCTCCAATATCTAAGATCAATACTCAGCTAAAACTGTAGTGATGGACTTGTAAGGTGATTGTAGAAACACAGGAGTGCAAAAACGAAAGAATCTAAATTGTACTAACTTTGCTCTCTGGTTTGGCTTCAAATTATTCTTATAGCTATACTAACTTTGCCTGACTGCTTCAATTTTTTTTAAAAAAAACTTAGCTTCTGTCTATCCCATTACTGAATCTGTGTCTTAGCAATGACCTAGTGGCACGATCTCTATGGAACTGTCCCTGTCTTATTCTTGGCAACCATATCCCTACAGATTGGAGGCTGCTTAAATAGCACTTCCTCAGGGAAGCCTTCCATAATTCTGTTGACTAGGTAATATTTTCTTGCCATATGGTCTCATAGTACAGTACGGCACTTATTCAAAATACTCTTACACCAATTATATTTATGTAATTATATGAGTATAATTAATATTTGTTTTATCTCCCTCACTAAACTGTTGGCTCTGTGAAGGTAAATATCATGTCAATTCTATTCACAATGCTTATTTGAGTCATTAACATAGTATCTGGCACATACAAGATATTCAGAAATATATAAGTAGTGAATTAATAAACAGAACCATTGGCTGGTGGCATTTTTTCCTTTGATTCCTATACTCCTTCCAGATCCTCATCTTTGGATGCTACAGCCACCTACTGCTATTCTAGACTAAGTCAGGTGCACTGGCTCTCACTGCTTGTCTGAAACAGAGCCTTTTGGTAACATACCTATACCTCTGGGTCTGGCTTTTATTTTACAACCTAAAGTTTAATCTTTTTCTGTACAATGATCACCTAATTCCAGATCTTAGATACCTTCTGACTGCCTTATTCAATCATAGTTATCTAAGTTTCATCTGGTTTTGTTGAGACAAATTGCTTTTGTAGCCTGAGATATATTGGATATGGTTTGGCCAAAAGTACCACCACTCATGAGGTCATATTTCATCTTCTTGCACATCCAGAAATGCCGTGTTGAGGCAAACGAGGTGACTATTTTAAGCAAGATTTCCAAGTAGAAAGCCAGTTCAAATTGTACCCCTCCATCAACACAAACTAATAATAAGTATGCTAATGTCTGCAGAGAGAATGAATTGACAGAGAAGACATGAATATAAAGATTCCAGAAAGACAGAGGACTTCTGCATTCTGTGTGCAAGTAAATTTAACCTTCAGCAATCAATTGTTGAAATTCTTGTATTTAAGGGTATAAGTTTTGAAAAAATAAGCAAAGACTAAGTGTAAGTGAAAATACACTCAGTAGTCTACTTAGTTCATTTTAGGCTTACAGTTTTATTTTAGCAATTAGGATTGACATTGACTAGAAACTTGTTCCTTTGTATTAAGAAGCTGTAAACTTATCACTTCTTCCATCATTTGTATCTCTACATTAAGGCTGTTTTCTATCCTATCTTTGGTGGAAATTTGCCTATATGAGATATAAAGACACGCAATTATCAATTGGAAGTTTGTTTCTTTGAATTATGGAGTACATAACATATACCTTTTTATTTTGTAAACTTAGGTTTAATAAAATTACCAGGTTTTCTAGAACTTATTCATTGCTCTAAGCCTTTAGTTGTATAAAGACTTATTACTGAATCTTCTCTTGACGGAAGGGATCTTTATTTTTAAAGAGAGGATTGGTTTGGTAGCCTTTTGAAATAATGTCCTGGAAGAGATTTTTGACATTTAAAATAGCTTAAATAAAAACAAATAAATTAATCACATAGATTTTATCATCATCTCAGTAATACTTGCCAAGCTGGCTTCTTTCTTGAGTACCTAAACCGTTCATTATTTATTTTATCTCCTCAGAGGGAGGTTGACATTTGCATTCTGTTTCCAAAGGTTTCCACATGCACAGGCATTTCTAGACAAAAATAGTTTCATAAATGTATCATTGGATTGATGACACTTGCATTAACACATCTCATTTTATCTGTATACCTGAAAGCTGATATACAAGTAGATATTTCTGGCTAAAGCAAAGATGACGTATAAATGAGATTTTTGTGATCATAACAAAAGTATATATGTCATGATGAACTGCTGCCCAATGGGATCATATAGTAAATGCATTTATTAAGAAAAAGACAAAAATGAGTGTTAACTTTCTAAATAAACACAGGCTATATTCACCTATGATTTTTCTGTGATAGAAAGCAACTTTTGATAGAATAGAAATAATAACTATATATCTACATATTCTTTGTTCTCTAAAGTTCAATAAACTTTTCTTTTCTTCTTTCCTACCCTCCTGTTTCTCTCTCTCTCTTTCTTTAATGTACACACTACGTATTTAGTGCAGATGTTATGGAGATTCTAATGATGAAATAATATGTGGTTACAATTAAGTAGCTTAATGGGATGAATAACTTCATATCACATCATAATTTTATAATATAGCTTAGTCATTATAAATAAAAATAAAAATTGGAAGCAGATTATAGATGAGATTAATTTTAACTGCAGACTATATCATAGAGAACAACCTTGAAAGATGCAATGGAAAGAATGAAATTAAAATAATAATAGATATCATTTATTATATATATATTTTA
>NW_011888806.1:1531485-1548601 GCF_000151845.1 Pteropus vampyrus | reverse complement strand
TTCTCCTATGTTGAGTGGAATTTTCAAATAATTAAATAATATTTGCCATATCACATGTTTATAGTCTTTGAGTCAGAAAGATCTGAAACAAAACTCAAATTTTGCCATTTTCAAACTGTGTAACTTAATAATTTCTTAATCTTCAAAATCTTCAATTTCTTTTTTTGTATAAATGAAAATAGTGCACTCAAAACCCATTGCACAATTACATTAAATTGAGAGAGTGATAATATATGAAAATGTCTACCCCAGAACTCGAGCATTTTAGCACTCTAAAAAAATCAGTTTTTCAGGAAAATAGCCAATATAGCTATTATTTTGACAAAAGATGTGAGTTACTCTGAACCCCCACCTCATTATATGTTGAGGAGTCCTCTTAAATATCTAAACTTTAGTTCATAAAATGTGCAGAAATTTGTAAAATCATTTAGCTTTTACTAAAAGAGGTTGTGCCTTCCTCTGTTTTCCTCTTCTAAAATACAATTTGCCAATATAAAGATAAGGGATATAGACAGTTCATTCAACTTTTTTCAAATCAAAATCCATGATTCGAAAAAACATTCACTAAGACAACAACTTATACTTTAAAATAAGACTCTCAGGATTCTGTTTCTAGGATTGAGCGAACACAATCTACAGTCTATAACCCATTGACTGCAGCTATGCAACCTAGAAAGAATGCATGGGACAGCTATTTGAAGACTTTGAAAAGTAAATAATGATAGGAGGATTGAGGAAGAAGGGCAGTATTCACAGTACTATTAACCATCAGTGAGTTTACCATTATTTTTCCCACTGGTATCTCCCAGCCTGAATTCAATGCATTCTGAAATCTGGAAGAGGGAATCAGTGCAGAGAGAGTGTTCCAGGAAATATGTACTAGTGCAACTTGAAGAGTAAGGATGAGATGTCCTAATGCTCAGTGAGAGAGAGTAAGGAAAGTCATCTTTTTTTTTTCTCTTTTCTTGTCTGTTCTTTTGTGCCCTAGGAGCCAAGTTATCCCATGGAATCAGTGACAACGTGTGCTACAATGGTAAGTAAGAGCATAAATCTCTGGAAAGGAAGGCTTCTTCACTGTCCATGAAGGTGAGATGCTTAGAGAATGGGGATTACTTTTTTTCTCTTTCTATCTTCCCACTTCTTAGTCTCGAACATGGTTGACATTGCAGTAGGCATGCAGCAGATTGGATTAAGCCCCGACTTTTGTTTTAAGAACAAGAAAGGAGAGGTACAGAGAACTGAAATATGCCTGGAGCAGTAATAGAGAGGGATAAACCCAGGAGACTCACCCCTTACAGTTGTCTATGGACTCATCTATGAGCTGAATATCAGTGGATCTCCTCTAAACAGTACACATAGTATTTGAAAACTGACTACAAGATACGT
Organism: Pteropus vampyrus; assembly: GCF_000151845.1. NCBI lineage: Eukaryota > Metazoa > Chordata > Mammalia > Chiroptera > Pteropodidae > Pteropus > Pteropus vampyrus. The sequence goes on along the minus strand of NW_011888806.1, from coordinate 1,547,215 downwards.
CACTCAAGTCCCAGACTTGGTGGTGAATATGTGGGACAGATCAGAATAGCACTGCACTAGTTTGGAAACTAAACTGAATTAGAATCACAACTCAGAATGCTGGTTGAAACTTGTAGGCTGAATCGACTGGGTCAATTGTTTGTAAAATAAAAACCTCTTTTCTTGTTTATCTTTTTTATTAGTTTTTACAAAACAAAAATGCCATTTAATAGACGTTTAACAGGATTCATAGTCTTATAACTTAACATCAAAATATGTAGAACACAATACAAAATTATTCAACATATGAAGAACTGAGAACATTTTAACTTGAATGAGAAAAGACAGTTACCAATAGTGAGATGGCATGAATATTGAAATTATTGGACAAAGACTTTGACTTCAATAAAAACAATAAATTCTTGCTCTGCCAAAAACAATGTTAAGAATAGAATGATAAGCCATAGACTAGGAGAAAATGTTTGCAAAATATATATTTGATAAATAACTGGCATCCAAATATACAAAGAATCTTAAAACTCAACAATAAGAAAACAAAGAACATGAAGCATGGGTAAAAGAGTTAAACAGACTTCTCACACACACACAAACGATACACAGATGTCAAATAAGTATATGAAAAGATGTTCAACATTATATGTCATTAAGAATTGCAAATCAAGACAATAATAAGACAACCACTACACAGCGATTAGAATGGTGAAAATCTAAAACATTGATAACACTGAGTGCTGGCAGGGTTGTGAAGCAACAGTCACTTTTATTTATTACTGGTAAGAATGCAAACTGATACAGCCACTTTGGAAGACAGTTGGTTCTTACAAAACTAAGTATACTTTTACAGCACAATTCACCAATCACACTCCTTGGTTTTGACACAAATGGGTTCAAAACTTTCATCCACGCAGAAAATCTACATATAAATGTGTATAGCAGCTTTATTCATAATTGCTAAAACTTGAAAGCAACCGAGATGTTCTTCAATAGGTGAATAAACTGTGTTGCATTTATACAAAGGAGTATTCTGTGTTAAAAATAAATGAGTTATCAAACCACATAAAGGAATAGAAGAACCTTAAATATATGTTACTAAATGGAAGAAACCAATCATAAAAGGCTACATACAGTATAATTCTAACTATGTGACATTCTAGAAAAGGCAAAACTATAGAGACCCTTAAAAGATCCGTGGTTGTCAGGGTGTAGAGGGGGAAAAAAGAAAGATGAATATATAGAGCAAAGGGAATTTTAGAGCAGCGAAACTGTTCTGTATATTTTGTAATGGTGGGTACATGTCATTATACACTTGTCAAAACCCATAGAATGTACATCACAAAAGTGAACCCTAATGTAAACTATGGACTTCAGTTAAAACTAAACTTTGAATTTATGGATTATTATTATTATATATTAGTAATTATAAGTATAGGATAATTAATTATAACAAATATATTTACTAATACAATATATTAATAATAGTGGGCATTGGGGGAAAGGGAGAAGAGTATATGAGAGTTCTCTTTTCATTCATATTTTTCTATCAACCTATAACTGCTACAAGAAAAAGTCTTAGATTTTTTTAAAAATAACTCAACAGTCCATAAATCAAAGCAGAAGTCTTTCAGTATATTAAAAATTATTTTTAAATAAATAAAATTGAAAATGTAACATACAAAAATTTGTAGTGTTCAAACAAAGCACTGTTTATAGTAAATATTTCTAAATGCTAGTAATGAACATGTTTTTGGAGCCACTGTGATATTATTATAGTAAATCTTAAAATTGGGTAGAGCCATTCCTTTGGGTTTATTCTTCATTTTCAAAAGTGTTCTGAATATTTTGCTTTTGCCTTTTGATTTGATTTTAGAATTAACTTATGTATATCCAAAAGAGAAAAAAATAACATGCTTAGATTTTTATTGAATTGTGTTATAGCTCAATTTGGGGATAATTGACATCTCTACTACATTGAATCATCCTCCAATCCATGTGCATGGCATGTCTTTCTGTTTATTTATGTCTTCTTTGATTTTTTTTCATCAGTCTTTTGTAGTTTTCTCCGTAAAGATTCTGTATGTGTTTTTTTAAATTTATATTAAGTATTTAACTTCTTAGAGCTATTGCAAGTAAATACACACATACACACTTACATATGTAAATATGTATACATGCATATATACTTATTTAGTATTTACATAGTACTTATATATATGTCACTTATAATTAAAATGTACATATTATATTACGTATATAACATTTTTGGATACATGCAAGCTAACTCTAAAACTGAATGAAAGGCAAGAAAAAGTAGTCAAAATAATTTCGATAAAGTATACAACTGAAGGAATCTCACTGCCTAATTTTAAAACACAGTGTATATTCAGTGTTGTTGTCAATGTGCTCTTGGCAAAGAGATAGAATTATAGATCTATGGAACAGAACAGAAAATCCAGTAATAGATCCACACAAATATGGCCAATTGATATTTGACACTCATATAAATGTAGTTAAGTGGAGAAAAGATAGTCTTTTAATAAATGGAATAGTTGGATGTCTAAATGCAAAAAAAAAAAAAAAAGAACCCCAACCTCACACCCTATGTCAAAACTAATTTAAAATAGATCATAACTCCAAATGTAAAATTATAAAACATTTAAAAAAATATGTGAGAAAATCTTTGCAGCCCAAAGTTTTTTATGACAAAGGACATGTTAAAAGATTTGTAGATCTGCTGAGTGATACCTATGTCATTTCAAAGCGTGACTTTACTAGATCAGTGATTTTCACCTTGGGAAAATTTGTCCTCTGCGGGGACATTTGACAATGTCTTAAGTCATTTTCATTTGTCACAACGAGACAAATTGGAGTTGGGGGTGGGGGATGGGGGGCAATGTTACTGGTGTCATATATGTAATATAATATGTAATAAATGTTATATATGTAATATAATATGTACATTTATTGGACAGAGTCAGGGAGACCACTAAACACCCTCCAGTGCACAAACAACCTTCCCCACAAATGTCACCCACTCCAAAATGTCAATAATGCTGAGGTTGAGAAACCTTGAGCTAGAATTTTTTTTCCTCTAAATGTCAGATGTTTTCCATTTATCTACCAGAAGGGGAAAGAAATCTATTTATTATTGTTTGATATAGAAAACTTAAAAACAAAGATAGTTTTTAAAATAATAGGCATCTTCAACCAATGTAATATAGCAAAAGCATAGATTATGAAAATTAAAAAATAAAAGTCTTGCCTCACTGCTAGATATTTTCAAACAAAAAGCATTTATTTCACTAGTTGAAGGGAAACGAATGACAGCTTTCAGTCCAGTTATCACAGCAACTCTTAAACCATTTATGTTTTTCACAAACTTTTGTTATTGAAAAAAGCAACAGCCCTAGCAAGGAATGACAAAAACTCAAGGAAATTGGACATCCCTAATGACTCTATTCCAATTTAGCACAGGTCTGTGGTGATTTCTTTTCAATGACTCCAGAACCCAGGCTTTTGATTTTGAGAGGAAAATCCAAGTGTAGGTAAGAAACCATTCTATTTGCACAGCCCTATCTAGCATATGTAACATCCCCATTTGGCCAGAGGTCTTCCAGCAGGAGGTGTTCTTTCACACAATAGCTGTAAATCCACATGTCTGAGGTTGGTTTCATCTGTTTTCCTTGGAAAGTCTCTTGGGAGCTTAAAACAGTTTAAGGGCTAATCAGCGATGTTTTGCCCGTAGGGTGTTCATGTTAGTTTCTTTATAGCATGATCACTGTTAACCGCATTTTCCTTTTTGGTCTCTAGATCTATTCCCCAGCTGGGACGAAGCTGAAAAGCTGCAGCGTCTGAGGGCAACATGCTTTTACTTGATCTGAAAAAGGAATGAGCTACTTGTGCAGGTATGGTGGTGCTGAGAATACCAGCTGTTCCCTCAATGACAGTGATCCCCAGCCAGGGTCTGTTTGGCCCCCTAAGGGACATTTGTCAATATTTGGAGACAATTTTAGTTGTCACATTTGAGAGTAAAAGTGATACTAGCATTTAGCGATGAGAGACCAGACATGCTACTGCTAAATATCCTACAATACATAGGACATGCCAAAAAATTACCTGCCAAAAATACCAATATTGCCAAGGTTGTAAAACTCTAGACTATGGGCTCATTCACCTTCACAAGCATTGGATAAATTTTTCCTATTTGTGCATCTTCTAGTAATGTTATGTGGACCATATCTAAGATGAAAGATCTTTAAAGATGAATTCTTCAAGAATGCATTTGTTTTTGCAATATCTGTCAAACCATGACATCTTTTGAAGTATTGATGTTGCTTTCTTAATTGTCTGAACAGGCTTAGAAGGAACCTTCTGTAGTCTGATTGGACTTTCCAACTCTAAGCTTCTTTCTTAACTTGTGTTTAAGACATATCTTCCATCTTCTAATTTCAGTGCACAAATGTTTTAGATAAAATATATTCCTCATGGTTACTTGTGATACAAATACCTGAAATAGAAACATATTAAGTTATTCTTTACTAATACTATTGTAGTTTTCTGCTTCATTCTTATCCTACACATACCCATATACTATTATATTCCATTCGCCCCTAAATAACCACTGTCAAAAGAAAAAAATCAATATTTGGATTGTGTAGAAAGATAAAATTCATATTGAATAGATGCTATTTTAACTAATTGAATCAAAATACTAGAGTCAAATTGTATCTTGAAACAGAACTATATCTTATATGATTTGTCAAGCATTTATAAGACTTGAAATTATCTAGTGTTTTGTAGCCATTTAAGTGCAGCTCAGTTTGCTATATTAGAACATTGTTTTAATATAACTAAATTGGAAATTGATATTTAACAGACTTATTTTAAGAATGGTATAAGTATATGAATGTAATATAGCAATTTCTTAAATTATAATTAAGTACATAGTAAGATTAAAAATGAGTACCATCTGTAACCAATATGGACGTGCCAATAATGTACTGAGGTTCTTCTGCTCCAGCAAGCAAACAAGGAATCAATACCAAAATCTATTCAAGCTCAGAAAAATGGAGACTTGAATAATTGTCCAGTTAATTTAATAAATGTAGACAGCTAACTTAGATAAATCAGATTGTAAAGAACTCTTTTACTTCATTAGCATTTTTGGCCTCAATTATCCAAATAATTTTTCCAGTTTTCCACATCACTTTACCTGTATTGACAAAGTGTCTCAATTTTTCATGTAAATGCATTTCTTCTGTCCTGCTCAAAGCCTGGCAAGGTGTGTGTCCTTTGTGATGCAAATCTAGCATTTTCCTGTTTTGTTGATACTTTTTGAAACACTATCATTTTTCGTTTGCATAACCTTTAACTCACTATAGAGGATTTGACCACGATGATGCCAAGAAATCTATTTATGCATTATACAATTCTGAGTACAAAACATCTCTTGGTTATTCTGCTTTATTTTTTTCTTCATTTATATATGGTTTATTTAGAATTCTGCAGAACATGTCTTTCCTTTTCCTTCACTCATAGTACATACATTTCTATCCGGTCAGTAAAATTAGTTCATTTGGTCAGCCGGTTTATACCTAGTTATATAATAATGTTGTATTCACGATGTTTCAGGTTTCCATTTCACACTGCAAAAACTAGTCTGATTCCATTTATAGTTAATCAGAAAATTATCTTGAATTAATTTGAGGTGAGAACTCATATTACGGAAAACAGACACTTGTCAGTGCGGCCATCGTTTGGTTTACTGTTACCCCAAAGCCAAGTTGGTCAGGGAGAGGAAGGGGCATAAGAAGTCTGGAAGGCAAAACAAAAAAGCATTGCTTAATTAATTTTCATAGCTTCATTCATCCAGTGTTTATAATATGTATAAATAATTCATTATTCTGCTATAGATATTGAAATTATTTTTCATAAGGAAAATAATAGAAGTGAGAAACTATACAATTCTGAATCATGTTTTCTGGGCATCCTTCACCACTTGACCGGTAAATCCAACTCAGTTTATTATTACTCCCGATAATATTTTGCTTCTGTTTTCAGTAGTCATATTCATCTACACAACTTTTTTCTTTATTCCATTTTTTCAGCCTCTCTGCTGTTATGATTTTTCCATTGCAATTATTCTTAAATCATTATATTAGTTAACTATTGTTATAGAACACATATACCCTAGATTTAGTGGATAAAAACAACAGTTTGTTATTACTCATAAGTCTACAGGTCAGCCGGGCTGTTCTACTATTCTGAATTACTTGGCTTGCTCATACTTCTGAAGATTGTTCTCAAGTTAGTTGGGGGCTTTATTGCCTTATTCACAAGTCTAATAGTTAGCTATCAGTGGTGGAACTAGGAAAATTGAGTCTCGTGATTTTCATTATCCAGTATATCAGCTGCTTTTGTTCACCTGGTCATTTCAGTGTTCCACAGGAGAGAGAACAGAAGCAAAGAAATCTCAGAATTCACAGTATAATTTCTGTTGCACTCTATTGGTCAATGCAAATTACAAAGACAGCCCAAATACAAGGAGTAGAGCAATGTCATTGCTATAATCTGAAGTGTTATATTGAAAATAGGGTGCGGTTATATAAAAATATTAATTGTAACTACTTTTGTAAATAATATTCCAAAGTTCACTTCCTAACCAAAATTGTTTACATCCATCCCATTTTAAGAGCCTCAAAATCTTCATCCAATTATGGCAGTAAGGTCAAAGTAGAAGATTTTGTGATGTATATCAGGTTTTGATGTAGCTCTTACTATAGCTCTTGATAGGAAGATCCAAGAACCATAAACACAAATTATTTGACCTATGCATGCAATTTAAAGAGGGACAGAGAGAGATTAAATGTAAAAGCCAATGGCACTCACACAGAGAAAGAATAAGATGCACATAATAGTCAGTGGTCCATGGATACTCTCAAATCCTGCTGGGTAAATGTCATCATGACCTCTAAGTTTGGAGTTTTTCTGTATGTGAGTTTTGTGAATGTATTTGTATGTGTGTGGGTGTGTGGGGGGGAATTGTATGATTTAAGTTTTTATAGCAATAACTCATCAGAAAGTATACTGTATTATTGTCAGTAATTTAACATTAGACCAAGAGATTTAAGATATATGGATGAGCAAAAACCTTATAAAATCACCCATGTTTATTTTATGTCCTCTTTCAGAAGTAACTATAAGTAGCATTGCACATGCTTTTAAGTTTTTTTTAATTGCATTTAATTTTCATTAAAAATAAAAAATACCAACAAATTATATATGGAAAACAGCAAATAAACAGACTTTATAATTTTATGTAAAAAAAGATTTTCCTCTTTTAATATAGTAGTTTACTCCCATAAATGACATTGTTGGGGGTGAAAACTTTTATTTAAATAGAATAGATATATTGCATCATTCACATATAGTCATTGATCTTTAACAACTAAATCTTTAATTTTATCTTGTCAGGGTTGGTGGCTTTTGCATGTTTTTTCATAACTTATTTAAATCTTACACAGGTTTTTGCTTTGTTTTGTTTTTATTTCTTTAGATTAATTTTAAACATATAAATCATGCTTTACATTTTCAAAAACAAGCAGAGACATCAGTCTAGTGAGAGGTGAGTAAAGGAGTAGAAGAACGTTTGGGGTAAAGTTGAAAAAAAAATAGTCACTGTCAAAATATACTGGATCTTACAGATCATCACATGTAGTTTAATATCTTGTGTTTTTTTTAATACATGTCTCTTTTCTCCAGAGTCAGTTCTAATGTTCATCTGACTTCTCTATATTATAAGCTACTGATTCTCATGGGTTGGTTTTTTTCAAGTAGTTGTTGTGGTTTTTTCTTAACTCCTACATATGTAAATTTACGTCACTCCTACTTATAGTCTGTTTTCAGCCAGATCTTTCTCAGAAATAGGAATGTTGACAGGTAATTCTGTGTCATTTGACCTGGCTTGACTATTAGTAGACTGATTAAGAAGTGAGTGGTCTGGTCTGAGAAATCATAATGTAAATATTCTTCAAGTAGTTCTTTCTGTTTCTTACTTATTGTTGATTTTGCTGTTTTTATTTTTTGTCCATATAGTTGGTTGGTTGGTTTTTATTCAGGATTAAAAGCCAAGTGCATGAGAATGGGGAAAAGTTAGTAGAGAGTGGATTAGAAGGAGCCAATTTGTATAGATATTCATCTGACAAACTTTCAATTAGTTCTTTTTAGGCTCACCTCTCATTACTTTTTTCTGTACCTTCTGATCTCAAGCCGGAGCATATCCTTGTTTCTGAAAAATCGAAAGGTTGCTGTTTGAATTGAATCCTATTTTGCAAAATTGTTCTATACCTTTGATTATTTAACTCGACTCTTCAAATTTACCATCGAGTATCATATTCTTTCAGTATCTTTTTAATATCTACAGTGTTTATGTACTATTTTTCACTCTAATATTTCTATTTGTACCTGCTCTTTTTCTATTAATTATCCTTACAAATTTATCTATTTTATTCATTAAAAAAGCCCACAACTATTGGATTTTTAATTAATTTTATTATGTTCATGTGTTCAATTTTAGTGATTTCAGCTCTATTCTCTTCTTTCAATTTTATTTACATTCATTCTGCTGCTTTAGTCTCAATATTAAATTATCTGCTTATTTAAATAAATTTCAGGGTTTTTCCTAACACGAGCATTTAAAACTGTTGCAAAATTCCCTCTAAGTAGAACTTTAGCTTTATTCCACAAGTTTGGGTTCTCTTCTAAATAGTAACTAAGTTTATAATAATTTATTCTTAAACCTTTAAGTTATTTAAATATTTTTATTTTTTAATTTATTTATTAAAACATAACACCCATTTAAAAGTGCATGGAAGCATACAACTCAATGAACAATCACAAATTGAATATACCATTGTAACTAGCATCCAGTTCAAGAAATAGAGTGTTACTAAAAGCTGAGAAGATCCCCCTCTCTTCAGATAGTGCTACACCCAATGATTATCAATATTCTTACTTCTAGCACTATAGACTAGTTTCGGCTATATCGAAACTTTATTATATAAGATTTATCTCCATTTTTCTCTGGTGTTCTTTCCTCAAATTTGTGCAATTCATCCATGTTATTGTGCATAATTGTAGTTGATTGATTTTTATTCTATATATTTTGGTGTATAATATATCATAATTATCCATTACAACATTCATAAATAATACATTAGTTTTCATTGTTTGGTTATTACAAATAATCTATCTCTGAGCATTCAGGGACATGCCTTTTTGTGAACATATGTACACATTTATTTTGAATGTACACTGAGGAATAGAATTACTGAATCATAAGGTATATGCATATGTTCAAACTTAGCAGGCATTTCCAAACAGCTTTCCAAAGTGCTCGTACCAGTTTAAAATCTAACCAGTTGTGCAATAGAGTTATGTACACAGTCCAGAAATAGACCCATACACATATAGTGTCCTGATTTTTGACAGATGTGAATCACGTCTTTACAAAAATTAACTCCATGTGAATTGCACTTCTAAATGTCAATGGCAAAAAATGCATGAGAAAACATACTAATGACATTACTGTAAGCAAAGCTTTCTCACACAGGACACAAAAGCCATACCTCTTAAAAATGATCAGTGATACAGTACTAAGACTTGTTCATCAAGGATACGTTGAAGTGTGAAGAACACACTACAGAAATAAAGTTAGTTGCCTTTCATATATCAGGAAAATAGAGTTATATACCAAAAATATCAGAAGACATCCTACAATTTAATAAGAAAAGGAGACAAGCCAATTGTCTCTATTAACAACTTAAAGAAATATTTCACCAAAAAAGGTGGGGGGGATGGGGATAGAATGGAAATAAACATGATAAACTGTTCAACATATTTAGTTATAAGGAAATGCTAATTAAAACTACAGTACACCACTACATGTTAAAATGGCTAAAATGAAAAGCACAAAATATATCAAGTATTGCAATATGTAGAAAGACTAGAAGTACATTCTGTAATTCCAAACCAATTGAATTTTTTGGAGTTATCTTTTCTGCTAATTTCTACTTAATTTTATTGATGCAGAGACTTGTTTTATGGATGTGCTAAACAGTCTATCTTTACAAAAGTTCTAAGAATAGTTGAAAAGTATGTTAACTCTGAAGTAGTATTTCAAGTACTCCATGTGAGTCCATAAGATTAAACTTGTTAGTGTGTTATTTGATTTTTCCATGTTCTTTAAGTTTGAATGCTTGACCTAGCAATCAATCAAGCACCACCCAAAATAAATTAAAATCACCTAATTTAAGTATGAGGTTCTTTCTGTTATTGTATTTATATAAATTTTTGCTTTATACATTTTGACGCTTTAGTTAAGTTGAACCTGAACTTTTTATTTTAAATTATGTAGTGACATTCTTATCCTAATCATGCTTCCAATTTGTCTAATAATGCACCATCATTCCTTTTATAGTATTATACTGGTAATTTTTTTCCATAATTTGAATGTCAGCTTATCTGAATATTTATATTTTAGCCATCTTTCAAAGAGATAAGTTAGCTTTTGCTAAAACAATGCAGTGTGAAAAAAACACATAAAAACTCAGTGCCAACATTAAGCAGGTATTTCTAATTAATACATCTGCTGGGATTTCTGTTGAGTAGATCAGCTAGCTGGAATTGGCTTGGCTCTAAGCTAAAAATTCCATTCAGATCATAATTATGTATCTCTTATACTCTGGGACCAATGGACTACCTCAGGCATGTTCTTCTCAAGCAATGGCAGAGTCATAAGAGGGAATGTAGAAATACACACCACTTTTTAAGGTCTAAGCTTCTGATACTTGTAGGCATTCATATTCTGGAAACATTTTAATCTTAATTTCCAGCTTGAGATACTTTTTTGGATCACCCAGGTAGTATGAATATATCTGTACAAGAACCAACTTTTGGTTATGTTTCCTCAGGAAAGAACATTTTAGCCTTCCATTAAGTAGTAATATTCAAGAAAACATTTTTTTTTTTTTTTAAGTTCAGGGTTATGGAGGGTGCTGTAGCAAATGCTTTCATTAAAGATACCAAGTTTGTGGGGAATTTTCTGATAGACTTCTCACTTCAAACAGGAACTTAAAGGCATTTACTAAATGCCTTTAAGCTTCAGTTCTTAAAAAGTGCTTCATCATCTCTTTTCATTTCTACATTCACCTTTAAATTTCTTTAAAAATCTCAATATACCTTTCTGTCTTACTAGTTCAGATTTTTAATATATATTTTATGTGTTACTAGTTGTTTGTAGTAGAACAGTTAAAATAGAACTCTATTATTCGATATTATCACAAACAGAAGTCTTTTCATCTACTATCATCTAAAAGTTTGTTTAAATTTCTTGTCCACACATAGTCCTCATCACATTTTCTTACAGTTAAGAGTTCATTCACTTTCTCTTTCCTTTATTATAGTATGAATGACCTTGTCAGCCATTTTAAAGTAGAGCACATATTAAGGTTTTACAGGTTGTTAGCTCCAGCTTCCTAGCCACTAATCTGGCTCTTAAGCCATAAATTCTGAATTTAAACCCGATATATCTTCTAACTCCTCTTTTCCTGACCTAGGTTTAGAAAACAATTAGTCTGGTTCTCTGTTTTTAAATGGTTACATTTTTCCATGGTTTTAAGAAAAATACTACTTGGTGACTAAATGAAGAAAAAGTTGAATGAACAAACACATGCATAAATAAAACCTCAGAAGCTATTTCTTGAGGTTCCTACCTGTTTCGTCTATTTTTCCAAGTTCATAGTGCTAGGTTTTTAACCACAATCTGGTAACCTGAATCTAAGTCTCAGTTGCTATATTAACCTGCCTGTTTAGTGTGTTGTTCTTGGCATAGATGTTGTCTCAATTTCCATTAACTATAACAATTTGTATGAACTGTTACTTAAATCCTTTAAGTAACTATAAACTTTCTCTGCACTCTAACCAAAAAAAAATTTTTTTTCTAATATCAAAGTTTAAACAAACATATGCTCTGGTCATTTCTCAAAGTTTCCTCATCATTCATTAATTTTCTCACTCATTTATGTATTTTTTACACTCGGCAGTAATATATTAATTAATTACCTTCTGTGGCTGTGCACTATGAAATGTGTTATGTGTGCAGGGAAACATATAGCTTCTATACGGTCAAGTAATCCATAATATACTTAGGAGGAACATAGGTACTACCAAGATGTACTGTCAAAACCTAAAAATCATACTTTCTTAGTTATACATTTCACATTTTTTCATAAATTTTTATGAAGGATTGGGATGTTATATCTTATTTTTACATGTCTTTGATTCAGAATATTATCATGTAAAAAGTACATTATTCACATTATGAGTAAATGAGTTCTTAACTATCACTTAGAATTTATTTCTAAAATAGTCCCAGTAGTCTGAAAAAGCTGATAATGTACTGCCCAACAGTGAACACTTTAATTAGTTCTCCAAGATTGATTCACTTCATTGCTTTTGATTTCTTTTTCCATTTAAATCACTTCTCTATTCATTTATGAATATATTCATTCAAGAGATATGCTTTCAAAGATAAGACTAAATATTCTGATTAAAAAAAAAAAAAAAAAACCAAACAGGCTCTGTCATCAAACACTGTAAGATTATTTAGGAATATAAAAATATGTATACACGACCACAAGTCCTAGAATGTACAAACTGCTTGAGTTCAGTAAATATTATCTATTATTTCTTTATTATGATTATGCAAGCAATATAGACCTTGAAATTTATGAGCAAGCAAATCATACATTTTTTGTCAAAGAGAAATTTCAAAGAATAGGTAGAATATTTCTCTTAACATAAATAATTTTCTTTTATTTCTAATCCTATACAACATAAACAGATTCAGATGCACTTATAGCTTATATAAAATTTAGACATAATTTATGTTAAAAAATATGAATATAAACAAATAAAATCCCACGAAATATATTATTTTCAAATGCAAATCTTCAAAAGAAATAGTAAGGGGATTTTCCTAGATTTGGTGTAAAAATAAGTCAAATTTTTGTTTCTATTTTGCTTTCTCTTTTCTTGAAGAAAGGTAAAATTCAAGACATTCACAAAATATAAATTTGAGATTAATTTTTTCCATAAGCCAATAAAAAAATTAAATACAATAAAAATTGTATCACTTTTATCAGAAAAAGAACAAAAAAGTATTTATGTTCTAGTGCTAATAAAATATACTATATTGAAGTAGTATTCTCTATTAACAAATACTGTGGTTTAATATTTCAATAGATAATTAGAAATTGTATTGGTAACTTGAAGCATGTAAGCATTTGATGCATATTTCCAATGAGGTTATGATAGCATCTGTTTCCAATTTAAACTTTAAAACATGAAATTATAATTTAATCAAATGGTGTTACTATTTTGCAAGATTTAAATAGTCAAAAGAAATATTAGTGTTCAACTTAATTTTCTTATTTCATTTTTATTTATCCTTTAAGTTTTTCTCATATTTCACAGATTTTTATCTCTAACAAAATCTTTCCTTACCCCTTACAATTCACGATTTTTCTTTATCTGTCTAAGAATTTAATTTTCTTTACACATACACACACACACACATACACACACAATCATGTCTCTTATATTTTCATACTGTTAACAGTGAGGTGGGGAATATTGCCTTTTGATGAAGCAAGAATTTCATAAGTATATACATTGATTGACACAAGATGAGTCTCATAGCCATAGTATACTTCTCGATTTAGCTTTTTTCATTCCAGCCCTTTGTTGGAACCCATGGCAACAAAATCTATCAGGTAGACCTAGATTCTTTTTATTCTTGTTCTGAAATGGAAGCGCTTCTTGATCTTCCCTGTACTCTTCAAGTCCCCTATCTCAACCAGCCCCATTCTGTAAGTAATTTTGGATTTTTTCTCCTAAATGTGACTGAACAGCCTTACTGAAACTGTGTGTCCTGCACGTCATTGGAAGGCATGGGCACCCAGGAGTTGAGGGCTGAGTAAATCAAAATCTTCATTCATGTTATTACATCACTTCTTGTCTTTAGAAGTCTTCCTTCCTGTCCAGTTTATTTATTTTTACTTTTTAATGCCCATTCATTACTCCCTTTCTCTGACACAGATAACCATTCCAATGCATTTGCTGTGTACCTTTTTGAGTATATGTGTTTTTGTAAATTCCACATGTGTTTGTTTGTTTTTCTTAATGGTTTTCAGTATAAATTATATTGTTTCTTTTTTTTTTTTTCATTCAATATTACCTTTAAAAGCCTATCCTGGTTGTTCAGTAAACAAATAGTCCAGTGCTTGTATTTGTTGTTATGTGTTCTCCATGGTTCCTGGTATATAGATAGAGGATCTACATCTGGGTCCTCAACTACAGTTTTACAAGGCTAGAATCAAGGTGTTAACCAGAGCACAGTGATGTAAATGGACAGTGCTAGTGAGTACACCAGCCAGCCTAGGCCATGCTAAGGAGCATGGAGCGGGTCTCTATATTCATACATCTGTAACTCAGATTTTTAAATTTTGTCTGAAAGGACCAAGTCTTCAAAAATGCTAAAGACTAATAGGTTTTTCTGTTTTATACTTTAGTCAGTTGTTGGAAAATAGGCATTGAGCACCCTTGTGTATCAAGCACTATACCAATCACTGGCTACATACAGCAGAGATTAACACTACAGATATTTTCTTGTCTGTCAGACACTTTAAATTGAGCTTCAGGAGAAAACGACATTGCAGCTTTGCATCTGTACTTGAGATTTATATAGTCATGTCTGAAAAGCAAGGTAACTTCTTAAGCACCTGGCTGTATGGCTACCATAATTCTTAGCTGTTATTATGATCTCTCCATAGATGCAATACAATTTTAAATAGGTACTTCAAACTGTTTAAAAGAGAGAATTGCTAATGTTTAAAGCAAGAAAAGTTCTTAAGCTGTCAAGATTTGCTCACAAATCTTTAATTGATGAAGGGTATCACTCATCCATTCTTTTTCCATTTTATTTTTAGCCTTGAAATAAATGCATTTCGTATTTATATTTGCATGGTAATACAACTGAGAATATACAAACTAAGTTGAAAAGACACAATTCTCTCCCTACTATCAGTCGATAATTTTGTTGTATTAGAGTAAAAACCTTGGAATGATCGGCCTTCCAAAAATAACTTTTCATAGAGGATAAAACCATTTACTTACAAGTGTTCTAAGTAATTGAAATGAATAATGCCAGCTTGTAAAAGCAGTGAGGTGTAATTAAACATTGTCCACATTAACAACTATGAGCATCAGTTCAGGAGTTTGTGAAAAATAAAAATCTTCAGCCTTTTTGTCAGAGATTCTATTTCTGTAGAACAGCTGTGAGACCCCTCAAAAAACAATATTTTTTATAAGATCTACAGATAATTATTCTGGAAGGGATCTTGGGACACAAATTTTCAGAACACCGGTGTTTTAGAAAGAAAATTGTTTTTGGTGTCAGGAACACCTGTATTTCATTTTCACCTCTATCTTAAATACTATGTTAATTATATCTTACTGTGTAACAAATAACTACAACTCACTATATTAAAAAAAAAAAATACACACTTATTAATTCATAGATTCTGTGCGTCCAGAGCTGGGACCTTCTCACCTAGGTGTCGGAAGCCAGCCGACCAAGTCAAACCGGGTACCTGAATGGGGGAGCGGGGACTGA
>NW_011888806.1:1524447-1530245 GCF_000151845.1 Pteropus vampyrus | reverse complement strand
AAAAAAAAAAATACACACTTATTAATTCATAGATTCTGTGCGTCCAGAGCTGGGACCTTCTCACCTAGGTCCTCTACTACAGTTTTACAAGGCTAGAATCAAGCTGTTAACCTGAGCAGAGTTCTCATCTGGAGGCTCAACTCTGGAACAATCAATTTTTAAACTCCTTTAATTTGTTGGCAGAAATCACTTTCTTGTGGCTGTAGGACAGAGCCCTTCAGTTGTTTGCTGACAGTTACCCAGGGGCCGCTTCTAGAGACTATACATGGTTCATACAGGCCGCCCAGTAGGTTCTTGACTAATATGGCTGCTTACATCACCAAGCCAGCAAGGTGAATCTTTAGCAGAAATCCACAAGCAAGATAGTCTTACATAATGAAATATAAGCACTTAAGTGACATTTCACCCCTTTGCCATATTCTATTAGGAAAAGTCATTGGCTGTATTCAAGGTGAAGGGATTACACAAGAGTGTGAACACCCACCAAGAGGTCCTGATCATATGAAGTCACCTGAGAATCTGTCAGCCACGGAGTAAACTTAAGTTGTTTAGTTCTATGGATTCTTAATTTTCTTACCTAAAAATGAAGTTGTTAACATATACTTTGAAGAAGTAACACATGTGAAGGTCCTGGCATTATTGTAGCTATTACTACTATTTTATTACTACTATTAACAATGAAGAACTCCAAAAGGAAAAGAATCACAGGGTTTAATGGCATATCTACAAAGACCCTTTCAATTCTATGGTTTAATGTCTAAAAATTACGTTCATTCTTTTATTGAACATGACATATCTTAACATAGGGTCTGCCTCATGGTAAACATTCAATAAGTGTTTGTTCGATACTAATAATGTAGTAAATGTCCTTTCCATTTATTTATTTAAATGTGACTTTATTTTAGGATGTCCTTTCCAAAGACGGATGAGAGGATGATCTCTCTTGGCTATGTTTTACTGAAGAAGAATTTCAATTAGGAGGTGAAAACTATGAATACATCCAATGAAAATAAAAGCAGAGACTCCCAAAAAGACCACGTAAGAAGTGTGTCTGTAGGGAAGAGAGCACACAGAATATTCTGTGCACAAGAGCAACAGCTGCTTCAGCTCAGGGCTCATAACATGATTGTCTCGACAGCCTCCCACTGCAGAGGGCAAGCAATTAGTAGTGTTATGATCATTTCCCTTTCTGCTTGTATTCAGAGACTTAGCATTTTCCCCACCGGCTGTTTCCCTCAGCACTTTTACTTCACATTTCTAACATATTGTTTTTAAAGCATGATATCTGAAGGTAATTATTTGAATGCTGATCAAAAAAAAAAAACATTAAGTGGGGAAACTGAAGAAAATTTACAGCAAATAATTGCCTTCTGTTGCATATGTGTCGTTTCCTTAAATATTCTTTTCTGTTAGTGTCTTTTTTTAGAAAACTTGGAAAGTAGAGTTATGAGAATTAGAATATTTAATTTAGCTGTAGAGACTATAGATTAAAAAATATTCTTCTCATTCTATCAATGTGTACAAGTCACAGCACAATAAGTCTTAAGTGCTAAAAATTTTTTTTTTCAGTGTGCCATAATTTCTTACCTTTTCAGTCTCTGACCTCTCTGTATATACGATGTAAATTTTTTCTCTTTGCTCTATGATAATTTCAGTAAATTTATAAACAGTTGTTCTACTCAGTAAGTATCAATTTGTGACATTTAAATAATTGTTTTAGTTTGGCACATTTTTCTCATCATATAGTGTATTACATTTCTGGCAATATTTTTGCCCACAGCCAAGAGTCGTTTTTAACCACACATTTCCAAATTACCTAGCACATCAGTAGATTTTGGAAATTGGTATTGCTAAGTTAAAAAAAAAAAAAAAGAAAATACTATTTAATAAATATTTTCTGAAAAACTGAGTATGAGATATATAGGTAGGTAAGTAGGCAGGTAGATAGATGATATGCTGTGAAAAAAATGCAAAATGAAATAATAAATGTTAAATCTGAACCAAATATGGAAAGGTCATTAGCTCAAACTCTAAGGTATTAATTAAGTGCTTATATAAGAGCATAAAGCTGGTTTATGGAAGAGCCAGTAGGAGAATATCTTTGGCTTCTGGTCTAGTGTTTCTTCTGCTGAGCCATGCTGACTCCATATATGTTTGAAAAAAATGGAGCTCAGAAAAGTGGGTAATAAAAATTCATAACCTTTTCCCATTTTATGCATACTCTCCTTTTTATGCTTAGCAATCAGGATTTTTCATGCTTTTCTAAATGTTCTTGTAAAGTCCTCAGAATAGTCCAACCAGCTGCCTAGAGTGGATTATATGGCTAGAAACATTTATGTCTCACGATCTGGGGGAATAACAACGGAAATAATTTAAAAGTAAATGCAAAGCCCTTGGGAATTAACTCTGATAATTCGTTTAAATTTATGAAAGAAGTAACATTATTACTGCTGCCTAACTTCACATTTCTTTTAGTTACGCATATAAATGGATTCAAAACAGTATTTAGTTTTCTAAAAGTAAAAAAAAAAATTAATGTAGCTATTCAGAGTCTCTAATATCTTGATTTATAGCAAAGAATATTTGTACTAACTGTGTTCTCTCAATATATGCTCTAATGTGTGTGCTACATGCATTTCCTGCAGCAGCTCAGTAGAAGATTCTTCCTGAAGTGCTATGTTTTTCTCTAATGAAAATGAACAATGTTATATTCGGTGCAGAACATAAAAGAAGGATCTTTCAGGAATCAGGATAAGTAATTGATCAGTTTCAACCTCAGAGTAAACCAAGAAGACCTCTGGGTCAGATTCGAGGCCAGTCATGGTACATCAGCACATTCAGTTTAAAAGACTTGGTTTCCAGGGGTCATGAGGAGGCTGTTCGAGGTTTCTGGTACATAAACTCTCAAAATTTAATTACAGGCATGAATAAGGCAGTAATAGTTTCAAACCTCTTAGTATTTATTTAGCTAGCCAAGCCTATAGTAATGTATTTTCATTCATTCATTTTCAGAATGAAATGTGCATAGTTAGCTATGGATCTGATATATGACATAATATAATGCCAGTTGTTTTAGACTTTATTGGTTAGACTCTCAGTTGAGTCTGTCATTTATTGAAACAGATACACAATGGGCTTAGCTTTAGGAAATTTTTAACTCTGGCTGTCTCATGAAATGTTATCCATAAAAAGCCAATTGCACCAGGATTCACTGAGTGGTGGTATCTATTGAGGAGATGAAGTGCTCTGTATCCTATTTGCTGTTCTGTGGTGCTGTGGGCTAGAATGTAATTGGTAGACTGCATCCTCTGCAAAGCCTTCAAAAGCTGGCAGTCCATCTCTTGTTGCCCCATCTTTGGGCTGTAAATGAAAAGATAATTTGCAAGGTGATGGCTTTTTTAAAAAACTTAAGTGTACAGTAATGCAGCCTGAAAGATTAGCATCAGTCAAACTAAGCTGTCATAGATAAGAAATTTATCATTCTTTAATCTGATATTCTGGTTAGAAATATTTTCTATACACAGAAGCCTCCTGAAATGGTGGTGTGCATTGTACGTTACATAGCAGATATTTAATGAAAAGTTAAAAATCACAAAAAAATAATGGATGAAAAAAATTATAACTTTGAGTACTGTAATGATCCCATGTTCCTTTTATGAGAATGAAGCCAATTAAGATTTCTAATCTTGTATTTGCCTATGATACATCCAAAAAGGTTAATATCCAAAGAGGTTAATATTCAAAATTGATAAAGAACTCGCACAACTCAACACCAAAAAAAACCAAACAATCCAATTGAAAACTAGGCAGAGGGAACTAAGTAGGCATGTCTCCAAAGAGGACATACGGATGGCCAATAGATACATGAAAAGATGCTCAGCATCGTTAATCATCAGAGAAATGCAAATTAAAACCACAATGAGATATCACCTCTCACCTTTCGGAATAGCTATCATTAGTAAATCAAAAAACAACAAGTGAAGGCAAAGACGTGGAGAAAAGGGAACACTTATGCCCTGTTGGTGGGATTGCAAATTGAAACAGCCAGTGGGGAAAACAGTATGGAGGTTCTTCAAAATATTTAAAGTAGAATTACCTTATGCACCAGCAATTGCACTTCTGGGTATTTATCCAAAGAAAACCAAAACGATAATTCAAAAAGATATATGCACCTCTATGTTCACTGCAGTACTATTTACAATAGCCAAGATATGGAAGCAACCTAAATTTCCATCAATAGGCAATTGAATAAAGAAGTTGTGGTACATATATACAAGGGAATATTGCTCAGCTATAAAAAAAAAAGAAAAAAAGAGAGAAATCTTACCATTTGCAACGACATAGATGAACCTAGAGAGTATTATACTAAGTGAAATAAGTCAGACGAAGACAAATACCATATGATTTCACTTATATGTGGAATGTAAAGAACAAAATAAATGAACAAACAAAATGAAAACAGACTTATACATGCAGAGAACAAACTGGTGGTTGCTGGCTGGAAGTGGGGTTAAGGGGCTGAGTGAGAGAGGTGAAGGGATTGGGGAGTACAAACTGATAGTTGCAGAGCGGTCATGGAATGTGATGTACAGCAAGTGGGGCTGTCGTCAGTAGTATTTTGGTGACCATGTGTGGTGCCAGGTGAGTACCAGACTGATTGGGGGATTACTTCGTAAATTATATACGTGTCTGGCCATTGTGCGATACACCTGAAACTAATATAAAATAATGTTGATTGTCAACTCTAATTGAAAAATAAAATTTTTAAAAAAGAATTTCTAATCTTAGCTATTTCTAATCAAATGTATATAATTTACACTAAGCAAGTATATGATGTAAACAATTATGGAAGAATTTTTCTTCTCACTAGGAATTTGAAAAATACGAGTGAGATTAGTAGATTATATACTCTTTTGTGAGTTTTTAAATGCTTCAATTTACATAGGAAAGCATATATTTTAAGTAACAGCAACTGCTTTTCCCACATTCCTTCTCAGTAATAATTAATTTGACAGTGAGGCAGGGATAAAATGAATTACACAAATTGTTCCACAGAACTACTTGTCCTCCACAGAGTATATAGTCTATAGTACAGCGCATGTAGCTTTGTAGTTAAACATGATCAGTCTGCAAAGAAGCCAATAGGGTATAACATTTAGTAAAAGCTTTGACTCACACGGACCTGAACGTAAATCTTGGATCTCTGTGACCTTAGGGCAAACACTTAACTATTCTGGGACTCAGTATGTACAACAGTAAAAGGGATAATAATTGTACTTAAACTCAAGGATGACTGGGGGAGTCAAAAAACATAATATATGAACTGGGATTTAGTAATTTAGTCAATAAATGGAAACTAGTTATTGTGTTATTTATAATAGTATTGGTTATATTAACAGTGGTAGCAGTATACTATGTAATACTTAAGTTAATAGTTAAAAGGAGAATCTACTAACTTTTCCTAGACTAGTTGAGGAAGTTTTCCCAGGAAAAAATATGATTTAGATTGTTGAGAAGTAGAAATTAGCTAGATTAGAACATACTGTAAGAACATTACAGGCAAAGGAAAAAAAGTTGGACAAGTATGTACAATATGATAGAGTTGCACATCTAGATAATAGTGAGAAGTGCAGTGTGGGTAGAATATGAGATGCAGGTACAAAATGGTACATTATGTGGAAGATCTGGAACACTTCTTTGCTAAGAAGCTAGAAGTGACCCTGCAGATAACTGGGGACTGACAAAAATTTTTAAGCAGCACTATGACACAATAAAATCTATATGCTACCCAGCATTTT
>NW_011888806.1:1518817-1524147 GCF_000151845.1 Pteropus vampyrus | reverse complement strand
CACCTTTGTAGGATTTTACGGTTTTGTGGATAGGGGAGCAAGAAACTGAAATATTTAGTACTGATGGACTCGATTATTTTATGGAAATAAGAAGTTAGATCATCTACAGAGAAATGGTAAACGTTAAGAATGTTTGAAGTTAAAGGTAAAAAGTTTTCTTTTATTTTTATGTTGTTTTGTTTTAATAGACACTGAAACTGGAAAGGGACAAGTATGATTGAATTTCCCTCATATCACAAGCTGAGACTGTTTTTATGGTTGTCTGCTCTGTAGGAATGTTGTATAGCAGAAGAGACGGGGGATGGCTGATCCAGCTTGGTGTGCCTAGGCCTGGGCAACAGTATGACAATAAGAAAGGGATTGAGGGATAAGAGGACTGAGTAGTTCAGATGTTAAAATTACAGTAAACATGGAATAATGACAGAAGCAAGGCCATGGAAAAAATGAAAAGATCTAATAATGGATATTGGTTAGAGTTTAATGAGCAGGTTTAATAGGAATGAGTGAATGGAAGATAAAAGACTGAGCTTAGAGAGCAACATACTGGACTATATATAAGAGGACTCTTAGATAGGGTATGGTAGGCAGAATAAAGGCTCCCAAAGATGTCTATGTCATGATCCTCAGAATCCGTGTATATGTTACATGGTAATAGTATGATTATGTTAAGAATCTAATATTATCCAGGTGGACTGATGTAATCACAAGAGTCCTTTATAAGAGGAATATGAAGGTGCAAATCAGTAGTAGGAGATGTACCAAAGGAAGCAAGTGGTTGGAATGATATGAAGAAAAGGCCATGAGCTAAGGAATGCAGGCAGCCTCTAGAAACTGGAAGAGAGAAGGAACAAATTTTCCTCAGGAGCTGTCAGAGGGAGCGAGCTCTGTCAATACATCAGTTTTAGTCCTATAAGACTCATTTTGAATTTCTTACTCTGAAAACTGAAAGAGAATAAGTTTGTGTTGTTTTAAGCCACTAGTTTGTGGTAATTTATTAGAGCAGCCATAGGATACTAATACAGAGGACTATGGGTGACAAGGTTTAGGATTTGGGTGACCAAAGATGGGGTTGAAATATAAGACTTGAAGTTGACAGATTTACTGAGTGATCTGTGGAAACAGAAAAGAATGTAGTCTTGCTGTGAAAGTCTTACACAAATGTCAATAAAGAAGCAGAGATGCTACCTATACTATAACCTCTAGCAAACTGTTTTTTTTTTTTCCCTTCCCTGAGCTCCTATAACATTTTGATTATCACTCTATTCATTAGTTAAATAGAGATGCCATAACAAAGTTTCACACACTGGTGACTTAGACAACAGAAATTACTTTCTTTACAGTTCTGGAAGCTAGAAGTCCAAAATCTAGGTATGGGCAGGGTGATCTTCTGAGGACCTTGCTGCTTGGCTTGTGGATGGCCATCCTCTCCCTGTGCCTTTACATGATATTCCTTTGCATGTATGTGTGCCCTAATATCCTCTTGTTACAAGGACACCTGTTATTTTGAAGCAGCATCCAACCAAATAACCTAATTATACCTTATTTGCCTCTTTAAAGAGTCTATGTTCGAATACAGTCACATTCTGAGGTACCATGGGTTTGGACCTCAATATATAAATTGGGGCAGTGGAATGAGAAAGGACACAATTCAGCCCATAACAATGTACTGTGGCATTTATTACACGGTGTAACTCATTTTGAGTTTACTTTCTCTCGTGTTGGATCTTAACCTTCTTGAGGACAGAGATACCATCTTACTCAAATCGATATCCTCACAATACCTATCACTATTTCTTGCCTATGCATTATACATAATTAATTAAGTTATCACTGACAATTCAGCTTTCAAATGTCTATATCTAATTTTTTTTAAAAAGGCAATTTACATACCTGGTATTAAATGTTAATAATTTTCTACATTTTCACATATTATTAGTATATTCAATCTGGGCTCCTTCTTGCTTTCTCCATGATAGTGTATAGAGGAAAGATGATAGTGTAATATATTCTAAGTGGGATGCATATAATTCTATCTCAATCAGAGAATTCCTCAACAAGTAAATTAAAATCTAAAATATAGCTGCTCTTTATTTCCCTGTAAATTGTATCATTCAATCCATTTTAATAAAAATTCATTTTGATTCTACTATATATCCAACACTATGCCAGCAATAAAATTTTATGTAAATGAGACATGCAATATGGTAATATTACCAGTGGAGGAAAATGTTGTAACTCTACTTTGCAGGACTTTAAAAAATATTTAGAAAAATTACAGTGGTGAAAATTGTTACGCAAAGCGCAGTTGTATTCATTCATTTATTCATTCAGTCAAACATATTCAGAATTTATTATGTGCTACTTAGGAACAAAGTAGACTGATGAAGCTTATGTAGAGAAATAATAAAGAAAATTTTATTTAAATACTTGCACAAATAATGTTTGGTTGCAATGGTGGGAAGTGCTACAAAGGAGACATATCAGTGCTATGGGCCTTACAACGGAGTGAATAGGAAAAGTTTTATCTAGGAAATTTGCTTCCTCATGGAAGATCTCAAGCAAGAGGCAGAGTCATTAAGTGGAGAAAAGAGGGGAGTCCATTTCAGCAAGAAGAAAGTATGTGTAAAGGCCCTGTGGCAAGCCAGAGCTTGAACCTGATTAGAGGCTGAAAGAGATGAGAATAGTAGGAACAGAGAGAGCAAGGAAGAGTGTGGGATTGCCTGTGGAAGGCTCAAGAAGACATGTGAAAGACTTTTTCCCAAGGAAAATGGGAAGTCACAGCTGGGTTTTAAGAGGAAAGGTATCATGATTGGATTCAAGTTTCGAAAACATGAGAAATGGAGAATAAACTGATAGAGACCAGAATGGATATAGTAGGTCAGTTGCAAGGCAGTTTCAGTGACCCACAAGCGTAAACATGGCAACTTGAATTAAGTGGTAAACGGCAGAATTATTGATTTTCAAGATACTGCATACAATTTTAGAAAGACCAAAGGGGATATTAATATGTCATATTCGAATGTCATTTTATGTATGTTTAAGTACATTTATATGCTTATTTCTCATGTCAAGTCCCCTTAACAGAGAAACATAAACATACTAACTTGGTAAGAGGGTAGGCGGTAGAGACAAAGAGGACAGTGACAAAAGGGAATTTCGGTACCAGGAGAGACCCATTCTCACAATTACTTTTGAATATTTCTCTCTTAAACACTCATGTAGATTTCAAATTCTATGTCATAATGTTTGTATTTTTTTTAATATAAAATTACTTCATTTTTCTCCCCAGAATCTTGCAGTGAAGTCCTTGCTATCGAAGATACACCATCTTTAGTCTAAGAATTTTGTGCCTCCCGATTACCACTTTTTCTTTCTAAGAATCCTTGTTTTCCATCTAAAGAAACCAAGTCTTACCTTATGTCATTCAGACCTCACAACCATCCAGTGAAGGAGCCATGCCAGCAAGAACCATTACAGTTTTAAAGATGAGAAGGCTGCAGCTTACAGTGAACATGAGACCCCCCCAGAGTTGATTGCTGGAGATAAGCAGAGCCAGAATTGTGTAACCATCATAAGCACAATGAAGTTTTTTGTTTATCAGGTCTTAATGACAAGGCTGAAACACATCACAGGTTAGTTAATTTATGTCATCACAGTATTGGGAAAATTAAAATGTAATAAAACTCAATTGGCTTCGAGTGCTAAGTCTATACAGACTCTTAAATATAATAGGCAATGCCAAGAGAAAGCTGAGGAGGTCTATTTCAAAATTTAGTTATTATACAGAATCAATTGCAATTTCAATAGAAATCATACTTTATGATAATAGAAATCATATCACTGGCAATGAAAGAATTGCATGCTACTGTATCAAGGTAAAATGGAAATAGTCACATAACAAAATAAAAGAGCACATCCTTAGGACCTTGATAATTGTTGACACAAATTTTTTTGTTTTATTCATTCTATATAACTACAAATATTATAAATAATGAGTCATGAAAACTTTCTATATCAATTGGAAATAAAAATAAATTTAGTTTTGCAAAATGCCCATATGAGATTCCTGTGGAAAAATGGAGCAGTAGGAGGCAGCCAGTTCTAAAATCTATAGGTAAAAACTTGTTAACATTATCTTTGGCTCCAAAGAAAAGTCTGGTTTTTTGAGTCACAAATATTTATACACAATACATATTTACTTAAAAATAAGCAGCATTTTCAGGATTGTGGATTTTCTGACTTCTTACAGCATAAAATTTGATTATGAATAACTGCCAGTGGTATGTAGACATCTAGTAGTTGATGCTAGTAATGAAAAGTACAGACAAATTATTTTTTTTAATTTTTCTCCAGTGTACTCTTCAAATTCCATTGTTGCACATGACACCTTGGCAGGCTCTTTACTCAGCCAGAAGAAAGTGAAGTGAAATTGTGGCTTCACTAACTCTGAAATATGTGTCATTGAAAAATTAAAGTAAAAGCCATATTATAGTCAGTGAATATATTTTCTTCAATTATATTCTGTAACAAAGGACTAAATAGAAACCATGTCAGCTTGGATAAATTACACACACACACACACACAGAGAGAGAGAGAGAGAGGGGAGAGAGAGAGAGAGAGAGCAATAAAAAATAAATAAAACAAGGAAAGAGATAGTTGCTATATAAAAATAAAACCTCTATAATTTATTGCCCAGAAATAATCAAAAATAATTTCTAAAATCTGATATCTAAGTGGCCTGCATGTCAAATTAACAATATTTAGTTTATAACATATCTTAGAGTAAGAGAAACATGAGTTAGAGAAAATGAGCAACCTTAGGAAAACTAAGACATTCTGTGTACTAATGAAATTTATAGAGAGCTTTCCCATTTTTGCCAATTCAGTAGAAAACAATTACTTCATGGTCTTACTTGGGAGCATCTACATTTTTTTTTTTTAAAGTACTATGGTAGTAGGTAGATAGATACTACTTATCTACCAGGTAGATGGATGACCCGAGATAGAAACTCAGACTTTAGGCAGAATTATAGCTGTACTTCATACAAGTACATTCCTAACACATGAAATAAATATCAGAGGCAGAGTGTAATCAAGAGAGTCCTGATGACAAGGTAGTTAAGAGCATGATCTTTGGAGCTGAACTGGCTAGACTCAAATCTTAGCCTTGCTTTTCAATAGTTATACGACCTAGAGCAAATTACTTAATTTTTCAGTGTCTCAATTTCTTCAGCTGTAGAATGAGGACAATGATAGTAACTACCTCCTTTAATTACTGTGAGGAATAACCGAGTAAAAGGGAACCCTTTAAATAGTGTCTAAGATATTT
>NW_011888806.1:1514863-1517317 GCF_000151845.1 Pteropus vampyrus | reverse complement strand
TGACAAATTCAAAATAAAATTCAATAGATTTTTTTCTTTTTCTCTTTCTTTTTTTTTTTTGAAATAAGTTTATTAACTGACATTCTCACAGAATATTATTAAGTGGGGCATTATCTGTAGTTGTTCTAACATTTATTATAGCTTCAGTAAAGATTCTGTTTATGTCATTTAAAAAAAAAATCTGAATAAGGAATTTTATAGATGTACATGAAAATGTAAGTGGCAGAGAAAAAAGAGAAACTCTAGCAGGGCAAAAGTATAATAAAGGTCAAGAGAAAATTGAAATTACAATGATGAGCAAAAATCCCAAATATACCTAAATCCTATTAATTACTGCTAAATTTTTAATAATGGTGCTGCTATTGCATTCCAGGGATTTTTATTACCTATTTATCCCCCACCGCCCCCACCCCCCTGCAAACAATTGGGTCTTTATTGCTTTCAAGTATGTGGGAAACCCAATTCCAGATTTCCCCCCTAAGGTCTTCTCTTTATGACCATACTTGTTACTAGTTTTCTAAGCCTAGGTTCCTTAGCAAATATTTCCTGAGGCAAAGCTTGTGTGTAACCACTGTACTGAGAGAGGCAGTAGGAAAGTGATGCAGTAAAGAAGGAGTTCAAAGTTATAAGTTGCTGAACTGTCTCAGCTTCACAGGAAATACAGTCAGCTGCTTACTCTTATGGAATATCTGCAGAGAGGCTATATGATACCACCATCTCAAAATTGTCAGGAGAAGAAGAGAAAGCAACCTTTCGATGTGCTTTTTCCAGTCTTTTGTTTTTCTTTTGGTCAAAGATCATTTCATGTGATATTTTCTCTCCCAATCTTCTGCATTTTTCTAATTGATCCTGTTGGGTAGTTGTTAGAGAACCTGGCACTTCTGTGAGTCCAGTTAGGTCAGATTAAAGAGCTGGAGCCACTCATTTCATACCATGAGTGTGCAACAGAGTTCTTGCTGAAGCCCTGGTCTCATTCTTGGGATGGCAAGATAATTTGAAATGTTAGAAGATGAGGCAAATGCAGTAGTGAATAGAGCTTGGCTATGAGCCCATGGGAATAATGAAAGCCATAATTGGGGTGCTTTACATGGCAAGTGGGGCAAATGGCCAATTCCTTGGCCTAGAGTTGGAGTAGAGCTAAGCTGAGTTGGAAGGCTCATAAACTGGCATGGGTACAGTTAAATTTTAAGTTTTTTATTTGTTTACTTGTTTCAACTGTAAGCTTCCACTTTTCTTTTTGGTAATTGAGCAGCATCGTTACACTAACAGGTTTATCTTCTTGAGGACAAACAACAGTATTCTATATATGCACTGTCATCATTCTTACTATGTAAATGTATGAAGTTAACATGAGTTTTAATGTTTGCTTTAATTTCATCATAACTTTATGCTTCAAAAACCACTTTTGAACCATTTATAAAGTAATGGTTGTTTTCACTCTTTTGGTTGCATGCTGGGTAGTACTTTCCTCCTTTGAGGTTAGAAATATAAACAAAAGTGGCAGGTGTTGTTTCCAGGCAGAAGTGCAAGGGCTCTATCATGAGCAGCTATATATTCTTCCTATGGCTCCACTGGTCACAGACACTTGTGCCAAGCTGAAGCCTGTGATGCTGAGTGACTATGGTGAACAGAGTTCCCTGCTCACACATGTAGGAGAGGTAGTCTAGGTAAGAAATACACTTTTGTTATGTTAAACTGCAAAGATTCAGGAACCATGTAACCAAATCATAACCAAATCAGTCGGAGCCCTAAAACAAAAGCCCCTCAAACTAGATGTTTGAGGAGATTTAATTGAAGGATGTATTTACAAAGTTGTGGTCTTCAGAGGTTAGAGAAACTAGCCAGGAATGATGTAGTAGTCTAGGGTATATAACATTGGAGAGCTAAGATTGCTAGACCTAAAAGGGCAAGAAGGATAGTTAATTATGAGAACCTGAATAGTTGTGTGGAAAGGCCTGACAGTAACTATAGCCTTCAGTAGAATAATTCAGCCAACCCGTAGTGAACTGAAGGGAGAGAATCGGGCAGTAATTACCCTGAACCTGCTTTCCTTTTCTTTTACCTTCCAGTCTGCTCCAATGACTTCTATTGATGAACACTCTTGGAAGTTGGAAGAAAAAAGAATCTGTTGATGCAGATAATAACATTCAAGTACCCCACTCCCACCCCAGGGAACAAAGTAGTGAAGAAAAGTGTAAAGTATAGATTTAGAGGGACAAATGGAAATATCCTATCCTGATAGATACAGAAGTTAATACTGGATGCTGCTATGATAACAAAGCCAAAACACTTGGGATCGATATAAGGTCTAGTTAACAAGTAAAGAGAAAACTGATAAAGGAGACTGAAAGGATGGTCCATGTAATGGAGGTTCAAAACATTTGGTAACATTTCCACCTTTACTAGGAAGATGGCTCATATACCTCATGAATTTGTAGTCTTAGGAGAAGTCAT
>NW_011888806.1:1505206-1514813 GCF_000151845.1 Pteropus vampyrus | reverse complement strand
AAAGGATGGTCCATGTAATGGAGGTTCAAAACATTTGGTAACATTTCCACCTTTACTAGGAAGATGGCTCATATACCTCATGAATTTGTAGTCTTAGGAGAAGTCATAGAAAAATAAAATGTTAATGGTATGTAGTGGTTTTTATTTATATTTGGCAAGGTATCAGAAGACAAAGATGAGCTCAAGAAAACAGATTTTAAAGGAAATAGTAAAAGTCTACAGTTTGAGGGACTTGTTGGTTTGGAAACGGAACTACTTCTCAACTCCAAACAGTAAAAAATAAAATGAATAAATGCTTTGCTTTAAAAACGCCAATTAAAACTCAGACTCTTGGCAAGCATCAAATCAAGGTCATGGCCATTAAACTCATTATTAAAACCTCTAAATGGTTTATGGCAACACATGGGAATTTTTTTCAATTATTCAAAATCTCTCTCTAGGAAAACAGATTAAATGTTTGGATTTCCTATCAAAACCTGATGGTATCATGGTACCTGCTAGTAAGTCAAGAGAGAATTAATGGAGCATTAGTCAGTAAAATGTGAGCAGATGAGACACATTCATTTTGGGCAGAGCTTTTAGAGACAGTGCAAGTATTGCCAGGTTCTCTTCCCTCTGCCATGGCAGTCTAGGAGACAGATATCAAGATGAAGCCTTTGAAGGTCTTGGACTCACGTGACTGTAGTGAGGAGAGCCCCCTGCTGGTCTTTTAGACATGAAATAAGAGTAAGAGACAACATTTGGTTCTAGTAAGCCACTGAGTTTTGTGGTTACCTATTGTCATCTGACATATCTTGAATAATTCAAGTCAATAATCAACTTTTAGAATTGAAGATATTATGCAATATAGTAGTAATCATGGCAATGCAAATTTAAAAAGTGAAATACTAACAGGCACATAATATACGAATAGTAAAGAATGAATAACTGTGGCCAAGATGAAATAACTAGTGCAAACTTTAGGAGCATTTACAGCCTTTCAGACTATGATGTTTAGAACAAAAGAGAAATACTGCGAAGATCATGAAGAATTTTGCATTTCAATTTTGTACAATATATGCATATGTGTATATATGTATAGATATATATGTATGAATAAACTATTTTCATCAAATATTACTAATCAGCCCATGCAACTTTAAACATTTTTTTTTTTTTCAGAGGCACTGCTTTGATCTGTCTAGAAGATAATGAAGAATCAAGCATAGAGAACAAGGGTTTATGAGGCTGATGTGGAAGTTCTAATTGGTCTTCATGTCACCTCTGGAATTTCAGGGAGAAATTCTATTGTATAGTAAAAAATATCTCATTATTTTTTCCAAGTTTCTGACATAAACCTCCTAAAACCCTTGGAATTTCTCGAGTGATAAGAATATCATTCATAAGGGGGCCCTTTGAAAGCTAACTGAGTTTATGCTAATGATTTGACTCCTTTTAGGCTTCTGGATAGCTTCAGGATGAACCAACAGAACCAACCACATGATTAGAGATTTGGAACTTTCAACCCATACCCCAGCCTCCTGGGAAAGGGGCTGGAGATTGAGCTCAATCACCAACGGTAATTTAATCAATCATGACTATGTCATGAAATCTCAATGTAAAACTCTAAATGACAAGATTTCTAGGGCCTTCTGGGTTGGTGAAAACATGATGTCTTAAGAAGGTGATGCTCCTAGAGAGAGCATAGAAACTTCAGGTTATCTCACCCTCCATCTACACTCCTGCATACCTTGCCCTATGCATCTCTTCTTTTTGGCTGTTCCTGAGCTGTGTCATATATAACAAAACTATAATTTTCAGTATAGTGATTTCCTGAGTTCTGTGAATTGTTGAGATGAATTGTCAAACCTGAGGGGGAGGTTAAGAGAACCCTTAATTTGTAGCTGGCTGAGCAGAAGTGTACATAATCTGAAGACCCCATTTATGTAGATCCTTCGATTTTGATTGTCTTTGTGAGGCTGAGTCCTTAACTTATGGGATCTGTGCAAGATCATGGTAGTTAGTGTTAGGGTTTAATTAAATTGTTGGATAACCAGTCAAGTGTTGGAAAACTTGTTGGAAAAAGACAATGCTAGACCCAGAAAATGGCAAGAAAGGTTTATTCTCATTCTTCCCTGAAACCAAAGTACACTAGGCAGTACTTGGAGTAGGAACTCTAAATGTGGACAAAGCAGCTTTGAGGAAATGTATTTGAAAAAAAAAAGTCATATACTGATTGGAAAATAGAAAAGCATCCTTCTTCAGAAGCTGGGAAGTCCTTATGAAGCAGATCAAATTTCCACACAAGGAAGAGGCTGGAAAAGAGTTATCAGAAGTAGCAATGAGTGAGTTTGCTTGTTTTATTTATTATAATTTTGCCAAATATTTATGTCTAAATTTGCTTAGGTCCTTTCATCTCTATAGATATTCTATTGCCTTTGACCAGTTTTTGTTTTGTGGTTCTTCTTTCTAGAGTCAACTGTTTCCGTGACTACTTAACCTTTGTTTGTTTATTTTTTTCAGGCAAATTTCAGGGTACCCAGTTTTGCCCTCCTGCATAGCTTGCTCTCAGTCCCTAGCTTTTTCAGTGGAGTATCTGCATTCATACCCTTCAGTCTTACAACTCAGCCATGCCCGGATATTTCCTCAGGCCAGTCTAGTAGTTGTTGGGAAATAATTAGCATATGCTCCAAAGAACAAAGGTCTCAGAATGATGGAAGTTCAGGAAAGCTTCAGGCAATTAAAGATAAAAAGTTCAATATGTCAAGCAGAGCACAGCGCTAAGGAATCTTACATAGACTGTTGATTTAGAAACAAAATAGCTGTCTGTATTCAACGAACCTCCACTTCTAACTCTACAGGGATTGAGGATATAGAAAATAACGCATAGCCCTAGAGAAGGATCAAGGGATAGAATGAGCTAAGAAAGGATGCATATTTAAATCCTAAATGAGAACATCGGTATTAATCAGGACATCATCCTGTACGACTGAAGGGATCTATAAACCCCATCAGGCACTCTTTTTTACCTGCAGCTACCAGGCTAACTCTTTTGGCCACTATATTCCATAAGGAAGGACGCGGACACCATTTTCATTTCAAAATTGCAGAAAACCCTATTAAAACTAACTTTAAAAAAAGGGTAATTTATTTTCTTAAATAACTAAAAAGTCCAGAAAAAGGTCTCGCCAATTGTAGCTTTATACGAAGGGCTAATGGGTGTTTAGACTAGGTCAGTTGCCAGTTGCTCTTCTCTCCTCCATTTTGGCTTAATTACAAACTCCTCTTGTAAATAGATGGCTGCCATAAGTGCCGTAGCTTTATTCTTCCAGGGTCAGGTCCAGAGTAAAAGTTAAGGTCTGCTATTTCAAAAGTCTGACTTACATCCCCATCTCTAAATTAATTATTGTAACCAAGGGGAAAATGGTATGTTTAGAGATGTTGGGACATCCAATAGAAAAAAGGCTAGA
The DNA here is from genome assembly GCF_000151845.1 of Pteropus vampyrus. Classification (NCBI taxonomy): domain Eukaryota; kingdom Metazoa; phylum Chordata; class Mammalia; order Chiroptera; family Pteropodidae; genus Pteropus; species Pteropus vampyrus. Next base: position 1,511,364 of record NW_011888806.1, on the reverse strand, counting down.
GCCACTGGCCTCATTTTATTACCATCATTATTGCCTCCTACATTCTTAAGCATCACTGAGAAGGGCAAGAGAGACAAAATAATAATGAAAAAAAATTTCCCTTCAACACTAGATAGGGTATATAGTATAGTTCATCAACATTCTACAATGACATATGAAGGTTTAAGTATTTTAGTTTCCTCAAAAAAGTCTAAACTCTAAACCAACATTTTTGGATAATAAAGTTAAAAGAACAAGGTCAGAACTTGGAAGCTTACCTGTCCTTCAGGTTCAATATAGCTAAAAAAGTTCAGGATGTAATTTTGCCTAGATCCATGCTGGAGAGTCCAGTACCTGGGCCACGTGCATCTCATCTATAATGCAATGCACAGTATGATTGTTAAGGGATAATACAGAGAACAGATAAAGCTGTACAAATTTCTCATCCTTCGCTCTCAATATCCATAAGCTTACATAACTTGGACCAGTTCCTCCCTGAATTTATTATTATAGAGCTAAAATGAAGTTCAGTTATCCAGATGTCTCTGTGAGTCAGGTTAATGAGTCCTTGAACTAGTTTTAGAGTTCATCCTTTCTTCTCCACCTGACAGAGAGACACATCTAGAGGAATTAGATCTACTCAGAGATCATGTTAGGAAAAGGAGAAATAAGTAAAATCTATTCAGTTCTTATAGTGTATAAGGCTTTACTTTTATTATCTGCTTTACATAAATTATCTCTTCTAATTCTTCCAACAAATTGAAAAAAACGTTATTATATCATTTTTTTTATTCACGTGAGGAAAACTAAGGCTCAGAAAAAAGCAATTACATAGTACACAGTAAGTTTCAGTTGAATCTCAAGGCTTTTAGTCTCCAAATATGATTCTCTTTCTTTCTTCCTCCCTTCATCCCTCTCTCCTTTCCTCCTGTTTTCTTTCTATCTTTGTTGTTCATATGTATCTATTTTAAGATTTTTTTTTTTAAATAAAAACCTAAAACATTTCAATGAGGCAGGAAAAATTCTTCTTTCCTCCGCCTTTTGTTCTATTCAAGCCCTCAATGAGTTGGATGATGCTTACATGCACTGGGGAGGGCTGTCTAGATCTCTTTTGCTGAGTCCACCTATTCAAATGCTGATCTCATTTAGAAACACGTTCACAGACACCCTCAGAAATAATGATTAATCTGGGCACCCCATGACCAGTGAAGGTGACACAAAATTGACCATCACAGCTATTTTACAGAATCCTCAGAAAAACTATATCAAGAAAAGAGAAGCAGAGCTAAGTCTGGCCACTATAACAGTGTGGGTAACAGTTTATGCTGTCCCCATCAGACACTCCAAACACCACTCAAATTTATAGCCATTCAATTTCCAGCAACTGGAAATTCCTGGTTGTCCTTGTATATTTGTATAATCACAGAAGTCAAAATCCTAGGTAGGAATACCTAAGTGTTTACACTAAGGCCTCAAATCTGCTTTATAGCTTTCTTGTAGGAGAGAAAATATTTATCCCATTTTACTTTTGTAGTAGGAGGTGGGATAATATCTCCTACCTATATTGAAATTTCTTCCAAATAAAGAAAATATGCAGATGACAAATGGCCAAATGACATAAATGATCATTATACTCTAGTTGACATTTTTTGCAGTCACTTAGGAATACGCAATTTTTATATTAATGTCAACCTAAATACTAAGTAGATTTAGGAAAAAGGCATGTGTGGATTCACCACATCTCAAGGAGAGAATCATATGGAGTGTTTATTCTATGATAGCCTTAATGGTTATTCTGTGCCTTGAAGGCAATGCAGGTTATGTTCTCTGCCCATGTTTGGTTTCAATAAGAGATATATTTAGCAACTGAATGACTGTAACTCTGTAAATGCTGAGATGGTACTGCCTTTTAGATTATTATCAGACCTAAAAGTAGTACATCTAATGTTCAAACTTATTAATAAGCAGCAAACTGCACAATAATACTATTCCTTCTTTTATTTTCTGCCAATTTAAAAGTAGAAACATGTATTTCTTGTAAAAATTAGAAATGTTTAAAGAAGAAGAAATACCCCAAATCCAGTAGTATTCACTGTACAACTTTCCTATGTCTCCCCATTCCTTCCTGCTTTTGTGTTTATATTTTTCGATAAGATCATATTACAGACATTTTATAATCTGTGTATGTTTTTAGCATAATAATATAACTTAAACAGTTTTTCTGCATTCTATATATTCTTCAAGAAATGAATTTTTACTCTTCTATTTCATGGATGTATCTTAAATAAGCTTTATTGTCAGACACTTCTATTCTTATCACTATTTTGCTATTTTTGGCTGACATGTTTTATCTACCAGAATACAGTAATTTGTTCATCTTTGCAAACATTTCTCCCTTACTTCTAATTGTTCACTGTTTTATTTTGGACATGATGTGCTGTCTCTGTCAAATAATACATGTTCGATATTTTTTATAAGTGAATTCATAGGTAGTTAGGGTGAGACCATGTAACCATGTTTTATTTCATGGTCATAGCTTATTGGACAGAGTAGAAACTTAGTCCCAGCTGAACCAGTGAGAATCTATTCCCTAGAAATTTCAAACTGAAGCCAAATGAATGTAGTCTCAAATGTGGCTGGCTTCTTGAACAGAGATGTAAAGATATGAGCTTTTCGATGTGATCATCTTCCACCTCATAGACCATATAGCCGACAAAGACAGTCTGCAGAGAACCATGAAGTAGAAATACTAAATTTAAAAGGTGAGAAGAAATAAAGTACTAAAGATGAGTGTCATGATGCTTTTTAAAACAATTTTTATTATACTTATAAAAAATTTAAAATATGTTGTTTCCATTAGTAAATGGTTCTCAATTTTTAATGTGCCTCAGAGTCATCAAAGGTGTTTGTTAAAAATTTAGATGCCTTTTGTCTAACACTGAAAGATTTTGACCCAGTATGTTTTGAGTAGGCCCAGGAAGTTACGTATTTATCAAGTATTCCAGTTAATTGTAGTGCAGGTGGTATGAGAACCACTGTTTGAAAGTGCTGTGTTGTGTCATGTTCCCTTGTTAGTACTTCTCTGACTCCTTTCTTCCAGGCTTCTTTCCCAACATCATCAACTAACTGTTCACCAAGAACCAAATCTTCTTTTTAAGTATTATGTACATTTACTCCGTATAATATTATGTGAAGCAAGCACAAAATTATCTCTCTGCTTCTCCTCTATCTAGTCATATATTGACAATGTACTTAAATTCTCAAAAGTGAAAGAGTACTGGAATATATTTTATTTAAATCAGAGTTTCTCATTTAAAAACTGTTGTTCTCCAAAAAGAAAAAACTAAAATAAATTATTTTTAACATCTTTATTAGATATTTCTTCTGAAGACAAAAGGAAGCTTATTATAAAATTCCCCTTAAAGAATTATATATTTAAAGTCCTCATTGTAAAAAAAAATTTAACAAAACAAAACAAGTATACACAATATCCTTGGCACTGCAGTTTATAAAGTTTCATGACTTAGTACTCATTCTCAGAAGATAACTTTGATATCTTTAGTAAGTATTAATTTCCTGGTTCTATTAGGATATAATGATAAGACAATAGAACTAACCCAAATTTCAATCTAAAAAGCAGAACTTTTTTTTCAATTTTATTTTATTAGCAGGTAAATCCTGGTAATGGAATGCATTTAGTCTTCTAAACATGCCAGGATATTTAGTTTCATTTACAAGATTGCAATGAGAGTTAATGAGGAAACATAATTTGCTGATCTGTGTTTGTATTCGCTTCCTTTCATTTTCATTTTTAACTTCTTTGTGTCTTATTCTTCATGATAGACACTTGTCTACCTAACTGTCTTATTTTATTATAACCCAAATATGCCATAAGTAAACATGTTATACAAGAAGAAGAGTTGTTTACTCCTCTTTCTGAACCATTCAGCTTCTTTCTGTGGCAGGTGGCATAGTCAAGCCAAATGAGTGTTTGGAGGCACTACGAAGTTATCAGAGAAAATACACATTAAGGCCGGATTTTGTAAACTAGAACTGTATTAACATTTGGTCATTAAGCCTACTTAATTAAATTTAATTATATTTCTCCCCACATTTTAGCAATTGCACACTAACCACATTGCCTTTCCTGTCCTAGGAAATAAAGCTTTATTCCGGGGCAAGGCAACAGTTTAGACTTTCAGACATCTTTGACATGAGTTAGATAATCTCTCATTCCTGAGGAGAGAAATAAGGAAGATCAGTATGTTTATTTGATAATACCAGAGTAACAGTTGACACAAGAGATTAAGAAGCTGTTTATAGACCACTATTAATTAGTTAATTACCATGTAAATGCTGTTATCTGTTCATTTTGTATTATTTTTCTATAAATCAAATGCGATACACTTAGGAAGAGTCAAGTCAAACCACTCAAACAAGAAATATAGATTCAATGAATGGACAGCAAAGATCTGAATTTGAAAATTTAGGTAAGGGTTTTGCATTTCATTAGAGTCTAAGTCAGTTAACCACATGTGCATTTAATATAGTTAACACTGTGCATTGGAAAAATGCAAAGGTAATTTAGACATGTAATTCAATACAAAATAGGTACTGAAACATAAAATAAACCACATTTTGTGATTTTAGAAAATCATTAGTTTAGATGGAGGGAACCCCATGATCTATGATAAAGACATAAGAGAAAGAAAAGAATCTGATTGAATTTGACTGAAGTAAATAATTCACAATAGGAAGTACTAAGAAATATTTTTTAAAGCAGTTAGAGAAAAATCATTAAGTGTGAGGCAGACATGAATTTTTTTGAGTTATCACAAATATTTATGAAACCACCACCCTGGTCAATAAATTGAACATTGCCAAAACCCCAGAAGTTCCCTTTTGTGCCATCTCCCAATCAATACCCACCTCCTTGTCATCAAACCTAACCACTAATTTAACTTCCATGGTACTCTCTTATCTTTCTTTTTTTCTTAATTTATTAACTTTGTTGGGGTAACATTGGTTAATAAAATTATATAGGTTTCAAGTGTAAGTTCTATAATACATCATCTGTATACTGCATTGTGTGTTCACCACCCAAGGTCAAATTGCCTTCTATCACCATATATTTGACCCCCTTTACCCTTTTGTCTCTCCCCGACTCACATTTCCCTCTGGTAACCACAAAACTGATGTTCGTGTCTATATTTGTTTCTTTGTTGTCTTGTTTGTTCATTTGTTGCTTTCAGTTTTATATCTCACATTTGAGCGAAATCATGTTTTTCGACTTTTTCTATCCAATTTATTTTGCTTAGCATGATATTCTCAAGATCTACCCATGTTGCCGCAAATGGCAGTATTTCACCTTTTCTTATGGCTGTGTAGTATTCCATTGTATATATGTACTGTATCTTCTTTATCCAATCATCTATGAAAGGACACTTCAGTTGTTTCCATGTCTTGGCCACAACGAATAATATTGCAGTGAACATAGGGGTACATATATCCTTACATATAAATGTTTTCAAGTTTTTCAGAGAGATACCCAGAAAAGGGATTGCTGGGTAATATGAGAACTTTATTCTTAAATTTTGGGGGAAACTCAATACTGTTTTTGTTGCGTGACTGTACCAATTTATATTCCCATCAGCAGTGTATGAGGGGTCCTTTTTCTCCACAACCTCTCCAACACTTGTTATTTTAACAGATGTGAGGTGGTATCTCATTGTGGTTTTGATTCGCATTTCCCTAATAGCTAGAGAAGTTCAGCATCTTTTTATATGCCTGTTGGCCATTTCTATGTCTTCTAGGGAGAAGATTCTGCCAAAAGACTATTTGAAACAATAAACAAATACAGTAAAGTTGCAGGATACAAAATCAATTTACAAAAATCTATTGCATTTCTATATACTAACAATAAAATTTCAGAAAAAAAAATGGAAAAAAAAATTCTGCGGTTGCAACAAAAAGGATGAAATGCCTAGGAATAAATTTAATAAAGGATGTAAATGACCTATACACTGAAAACTAGACATAGGGAAGTGGGAAGATATTCATGTTCATGGATTGGAAAGATCAGCATAGTTAAAATGTCCATATTATTCAAAGCAATATACAGATTTAATGCAATCCTCTTCAACATCCTAATGGCAGTTTTTAAAGGAATAGAACAAAAA
>NW_011888806.1:1502228-1504906 GCF_000151845.1 Pteropus vampyrus | reverse complement strand
AAAGAACAATATAAATGAAGAAACAAAACAGAAACAGACTCATGGATACAGAGAACAAACTGATGGTTGTTAGATTGGAGATGGGGTGGGAGCTGGGTGAAAAAGGTAAAGGGAGTAAGAACTACAATTGGTAGTTACAAAGTAATTAGAGTGATGTAAAGTATAGCATAGAGGATATAGTCAATAATACTGTAATAACTATGTATGATGCCTGGTGGGTACTAGATTTATGTGGGGGATTACTTTGTAAATTGTAAATGTCTAACCACTATGCTGTACACCTAAAACTAATATAAAATAATATTGAATGTCAAATAAACATTATTTCTTAAAAAATAAAATGGGTAGAGGACCTGAACAGACACAAAAAAAATTTGTAGAGAATAGGAGCCATTGGAGTTTGAGTAGTGAACAAAAGGGATGATATTGAGCCAAACCTTTCGCTTTGTATGTTGTGTTTCTTAATCTCTTTTCAAATGTATGTGGATCAATCACAATCTCTCATGATCATGGTCAAAACAAAACCACAATATGGGCTTGACTCAGCCTTTCAGCTGTCTTTAGTCTAGATAATAAATTTAGGACATGAATATACTTGAAAAGGAATAGACCCTGGCAGCTATATTCTTAAGCAGTGTTCCCTGGTCTGTGTGGGCAAAAATGAAGTGTTATGCATGCAGTCAAGACGAAGAGGTTACAGAGCTTATTTGATGACGATGGTTAGAATGTGGCTATGTGAGACTGTGTGCTTGTGGTGACTCTGAGTGTGAATTTAGTGTGAAAAGCTATTTCTACAATGTAATACCAGCTGTCACCCTCATTTCCTTAAAAAAAAAAATAGGTAATTATTGATCTAAATAAGGTAGAAGCACAGTCATTCAGTATTTATTTCTTTACCATTTAAGTTGTTTTAATGTACCAGGAGTATATCAATTCTGTGTAATACAAATTATGCTATTTCTCTGACACGTCAGGTCATAAATGAAACATATTGGCTATTCACAATGTGCACTGGTTGTTTACTGTTCCATTTGTGGAAAAATGTAAGCCTTCTCTTTGTGACAATTCTCTTGATTTATTCATGAAGCACTTTAGTCTGAGTGTGGGAAATTGCAGACACACCCACTAGGATTTTAGTATCTCCTTTCTTTGTTTGTCAACCATTTCAGCATAAGATGTAAGTTGGCATAATGAGTCTTAGCCTGAGGGGGAGCATAACTTACCAAAATAGAGAAAGATAAATTTGGCTATTCAGGTATTACCATAGTGAGATTAATATGTAAAGTTTCTCTAGCTCATTTGGATATTTTACTATCAACGTCTAGCCTATCTATACATTTAAGAATGAGCAAATCTCTAGGAATAATAAACCTAAAGTATTTTAATGGAGGTATGTTTCCTACTTTTCTTTCTGGGATGTTTCTAAAGAAAAAGATATTTTGATCCTTAGAAAAATGAATGAAATGACGTTGATTTTACAAAAGGATTTTCAGAAATATATTTAGGAGTAATTTCCCTTTAGGTCATAGATATTAGAAACAATATGTGGAATATGAGAGTCTCGATGTATTGCAATATGCAGTAGAGCAAGATTTCTCAACTTTAGCACTATTGACATTTGGAGTCAGAAAAGCATTGTGGTTGGGAGGCTGTCCTGTGCATTGTAGAATGTTTAGTAGCATCTTCAACCTCTACCCACTAGATTCCAGTAGCACTGCTCATGTTTGTGAAAAAAGCAAAAAAACATTTTCAGACAGTATCAAATGCTCCATGTTTATGAACAAGAGTATATATCAAAGCAGTAGCTGATGGCTGCGTGTAACAAACTAAACCTAAATTAACTGCTTAAGATAACACACATATGTTAACTCAGAATTTCTGGAGTCAAGAATTTAGATATGGCATAAGTGGGTCCTCTTTTTAAGAACCTCTCAGAAGACTGCAATCAAGTTGTTGGCAAGAGTTAGAGTGTCATCTGAGAGTTCAACCGGAGAATTATCTGCTTCTGAGCCCACATGATATTGGCAGCATTCAGTTCCTGTAGAGCTTTTTCTGGAGAAATGGAGGGCCTCGCTTCCCTGCTGGTGTTGGCTGAAGGTCGTCTCATGTGGACCACATCCACACAGCAGCTTTCTTCATCGAATTGTGAAAGCTAAGACAGCAATACTGAGAATCTGCTAGCAAGGCAAAAGTTAAAGTCTTTTATAATATAATCACAGAAGTAACATTCTTCACTGTTGTTATATTCTATTACAATCAAGTTACTAAAGGGGATGGGATTACATAAGGCTATGAATATTAGGAAGTGGGAAATATTTGGGGGTCATCTTAGAGTCTGCTTACTACAATCAAGTAGACAAAATCTGACAGCTCACAGACAGTATTATTCAGTCTTCTGCATTTGGAACAATCACAACTGCCTCCCGCACTCCTCCATCCCTACCCCATCCTAAATAACCAATAACATATATGCTATTCAGTCTGAAAACTAACATAAAAGAAATTTCAGATATATCAGATATATGAGATGAGTCTATATGATTTGGAGTGGCAGTAATCCTACAGGGTGATAAAAAAAAAAAAAATACTTGTTTTGAAACAGGTTCAAATTCTTACTTTTCTCTATAGTAAAATGAGAATGAAAGGAATTGACCAAGCCAAAATAGATGTTTTATGAA
>NW_011888806.1:1499453-1501506 GCF_000151845.1 Pteropus vampyrus | reverse complement strand
ACATTATGCTAAGTGAAATAAGCCAAACAGAGAAAGACAAATACCATACGACCTCACTTATGTGGAATCTTAAAAAATAAAATAAAAAAAAGGCTCATAGATACAAAGAACAGACTGATGGTTGCCAGAGACAGAGGTGGGGTGGGAGTGTGGGAGGGGAGAGGAATGGGTAAATGGGGTCAAAAGATACAAACTTCCAGTTATAGGATAAATAAGCTCTGGAGATATAATGTACAGCATGGTGACTATTGTTAGTACTATATTGCATGTTTGAAAGTTGCTAAGACAGTTGATCTTAAAAGTGCTCATCACAAGAAAAAATGTGTAGCTATATATGGTGACAGATGTTAACTAGAATTGTGATCATTTCACAGTGTATTCAAATATCGAATCATCTTGTACATCTAAAACTAATACAATATTGTATGTCAATTATACCTCAATAAAAAAATATTGGCAGGTAAAAAATAAAAGCGAAAGTCAGAGAAAAGATTTTTCTTCTACCAAATTATCTTCACTTATTACATATCATATATTTACCACTATTAATGATAAGTCTGATAATCTTATGATGCTAAAATGGATTTCTCATTCTTCTTTCTCTCCTTTCTGCCACTGAAGATGCAACTTCACTTTTGTTCATTTAATTTCTGCTTCTTAATGATTCATGTGAATATTAAAGGTAAATTTCTCAGGTATAAAATCTAGCACATCCTTCTCCGTAATACTTTATTTATTTTCCTATAGAATTATCTACAGGATCCAAAGTATATCCTGACATTTGGCTTTTTACAGAAGAAACCTAACAATACAAAACTATTTTACTTTGATTCAGTCAATGTTGGTCCAAAAGATAACAAAACATAGGAAAAAATGGGATAAGAGTCCCATGGCTCAACCTCAGTGACATCTCTGAGTCAGCTTTTTAAAAAGAACATTTTCCCCCAGAAGACAACTAGTTATTTCTTTCTTATTAAATGCCAATACATTACAGAAGAAATTACTTCCTTGTGTTTAGATGTTGACTAATCTGCAGGTCCAACAGCTTCTACCAGTGCTATCAGCAAGTTTTGCAATTGCCCATCAACTCCCAGGGTGTTTTAGGTGAATAACAGCAACTGTTAATGTGCCTAACTTTAGGAAAGTCATCTGTGGACATGAGGGCAGTGATGCTAACTGGCCCATTAAAGAACTATACCTGAGACTTTGGCCTTATTAGCTCCTCGAATACCAACAAGGGATCTATGAAAAGAAAGTGAAGCAGGTCAGCAGTTTTTCTTTGGGTCATGTTAAAGGTTATAATTATTTCTTAATGTTAACGATTTTTACACAACTGCTTAAATATATAAGTAAAATTGCATACCTTTGCATTTCTGGTAGGCTGATGCGAAAAGTAACAAAAAATGACTAAATTACATATTACATAGTTTCAAAAATCTTAGAAATTACAAAGTATAATGAAGAAATTCAGCCTTTAGGTTTCAAGTTTTAAGTATGAGTGCAGAGTTTCTGGTCGGAAGGTAGCATATTCCGATATAAATATTAAGACTCCAAAAAAATCAGTCTATACCAATGTTTTGTTATTGTGTCTCAATCCTTCTTTTTATCTCCTCACCCCTGTCTACACTGGGGGTCTGCAAACTCTGTATCCCAAGGCATCTTTCCATTTGGCTACTCTTTGAGTACAATTAATAGGAGACAGTACTGAGAGATGACAGACAAATCAGGAGAGGGACAAACATAGTCAACTTCCTCTCTCTTGCTCTCGCCTCACTCTCTCACCCTCTCTCTAGCTATCTTTCTTCTTATTCTCACACTGCTTCTGGATCATCAGCCACCACAAAAATGGGTTTTTTTCTTCTGTGTTCCAGGGTTCTGGTTCTAATACTTCTTTCCTTGAGTTCCCCCTAGCTTTTCAGGTAGTAGCTGCTTCTCAAAATTTCTAATTCGTGAGTTAATACACATTTCAATTTTTGTTTTTTCCATTTTTAAAAATCTGCAAGACCAGTTCCCTGTGTTAAATATTTTCTGTTTGAAATACCTAACATGATTT
>NW_011888806.1:1485033-1497023 GCF_000151845.1 Pteropus vampyrus | reverse complement strand
CCTTTTGTCATTTCCAGGTTTCTGACTTCTTTAGTTCTCAGTCCTGGATATATGATCCAAAAGGAAAGCCCTGAGAACTTTCATAGAGTCCTTCCTTAGGCCCCAAGGTTCCCAGTTGGTTTGCCCTCTTCTCTATACCCTTCAGAGTTTTCTTATGTATTTTATATATAGTCTCCCGTGTTTTCAGCAGTTCTTATCAGAAGCAATAAGAAAAAGTAAATTTATTCCATTTTGATCCAGATAGAAGGCATTTCTAACAAATACTATTTGTAAAAAAAAAAAGTAAAGGCATTATTTCAATATAGAACAGTAATTAGTCGTTAGAATTTCAGTAATAAAAGTTGTTTAATTATGATACAAGTAAAAAATAAAATGTAAACATCCTGCACACCAATATCACCTTTATCAGCTATTGGTATGATGAAATAGAATTCAGGGGTTTTCTTCCCAAGTTTCTAAGGGTCAAAGTTAGTTTTAGATCGCCTGTACATTACAGCTGATACTAAAAGCATAATGCTGTTCAATCAAATGAGTTACAAAAATAAAAATAAAATTTTTAAAAAAGTACGTTTAGAAACCCATTGTGTAGGAGATATAATTACAAACACTAAAATACACATATACTGTAACTCATACTCTTCCACACATACATGTAAACTTGCAAACATACTTTTTAGGACTTTGTTGTAATTAATATATCTTTGCTCCATAGATATTATTATTTTCCCTTATACTCATGATTCAAAGACAATTGACAGTTCATAGTCAAGCAAACGTGGTGTAACATACAACATACAAGAGTTAAAGTGTACTATTTCATTCATATTCATTTATTCTGTAAACACTTTAAACAACAGCTAAATGTGAAACACTGGGGATATAATGGTAATAAAGCATTTTATCTCCCCTCCAAGCTATTGGAGTTTGAACTTCATTTGGTGAGACAAAAAAAAAAAAAAAAAATTATGAAAACATGTCAAAGAGTATATCCAGGAAAATAAGTTACAAGAATAGCAGTCGCAGCAATCTATAATTTCAGTTTGACATTTCCTCAAGCCTTTTCCTAGAATCATTTATTCTGTTATTACTCCCAGCTATTCTCTCTCTCTCTCAAACTCTGGTTCACATGCCAATGTCAAGTATAAAGATAAGTTTTCAGAGAAAATAAACTTCTAGGGAAGTAATTGATTAAGAAATTTTGCCCATAGAATTTTGACTGTTGGATTTCATACTTCAAAAATATCCATTTGAAATACAACTATCTTTGAAAAAGATTTACATTTTCCCTTAAATGGTCAATTTCCCAAACCAATCGAAGATGTTAGGCTTAGTTCATCATCTCTTAGCAAATTAAATGATACAATGACTTGATAATCTTTGACCTATCCTAGATGGAACCAGAAATCATGGTAGATATGGAAACATCCTTGGGAAAATATTAGTTTTGCATGTAAGAGCAAATGCTTACTGGGCATTCATGCTGCCACCACTGTGATCCAGTAGGTGAAAAAGGACTTTGAAATCAGAAACTGGTCCCAACACCATCTGAGTCACTTCACAGTCGTATGACATTGGACAGAGTACTTAACCTTCCTAAGCTCTTCCTCTGATCTCTCCAAATAGGATTGTGCTGAATTCTAAATGCACTAGAATATATACAATGGCTTGTTTTCCTCTTACTGCTATTGTTGCCATCCTGGTCTCTTTCAGACTCCAAATGAGAACAGCAGAGAGAGGATATTCTCAGGAAGGGTTGGGGATAATAGCTAGAGGACAGGAGGCTCTCTCACCTCGGATCACAAGTGATGATGATGGTAGTAGAGAAGAGGAGGATAGTATTTTAGTGACTGCTGGAGTCACATGGGCCAGTATGCGTGAATAGCAGCGGCTGGCATGGGATTCGAGACTGGGCAATAAACCAGACCTAGCCTCCTGGTAATATTATTAATGTAGAGTCTAATGAGGGAACTATAAGAAAGGGCCTTAAAAGAAAAGGGCCTTAAAGGACATTTACAACTTTATTAGGTAAACCTAGATCACAATTAAGCTCAGTAACACTGTTAACCTAGGCACACTCTAAAGCTCATTTAAACCATCATCTCTGCCTCTAGCTATTTTTATTAAATGGATTGTAGAATATATTCATTATTTACCATTTTTTCTCTTTCCAGTTGCAAGACAAGATTTGTGATACAGATATTCAAACATTTATGAAGCCTTTATTTTACAATATCAATTCATACTTTAAAATAACCATTGGTATTTTATAATACAAATGTAATTGATTTTAATTTGTTCCAATTAGAACAAATGTCTGCTTAAGTAGCAATTTTCTTTACTATTATAGTCTTGTAAACATTTACTTTGGTGATAAAATTTATTTTACAGAAGTATTCTAGACATAACTGAGATAAAATTTGTTAAAAGCTTTCAACATGTTAGATAAGTTCATAATGTAAAGTAGCTAAATGACAATAGAAAAAGAAGAAGTTTTTCACCAATTCTGTTTTACAATGTCTCAATCTCTGCTAGTTAGTAGGATAAGAGTGGGTCAGAAATAGCTTTTTAAATATCCTAAGACATATCATAGTTTTCTAATACTTGATATAGATCTCTTTAGATTTGGACATCTAGTGTGTGTAGCAGTATTTGGAAATCCAAGATAAACTGTAAGGTCAGAGAAGATGTTACAAACCCCAGCACTTTTAAATGATATGACATGAACCAATGGATTAGAGAACACAGATGTCATTATGCTATGATCGAATGTATCAATGCTGTTGTAAATGACCAATCATATTGTGTTCAAATGAGTTAGGTGTATTTAGATGGTTTTGTTGCAGCAAATTCAGCATTTTTTAAAAAAATAACTCCAATGTATAGCAACTAACCACCTTCAATCTGTTTATTCTCCACTTAGTTGCTGTGGGATATTCTTTACACCATAAAGTCCTTTTCACTTTTCCCAAGGCTCACATTTTGTCTGAGGCTCTTCAATAAATTCACTGTATTATTTGAGAAAGCTAAATCTACCATATGTGTAGACTTACTGCGTATTAAAATACTTACACAAATAAAGTTATAAAAATGATTCATTTCATAATCTTGACATTTTCCACCAAACTCAGGAAGCTAAGGATAGACAGTACTGAAATGCTGAAGAGCAATTAGCAATTAGGATCGTTTTAACTGGAAGAAAATCACTGTTAGAGTATCCTGTTTCTCCAAAATGGTTCCCCCATTAAGGAGAGGGAGGGAAAAAAAATACCTGACATTGGCTAGTAAAAGTCATTAAAAGAAATATAATACAACTGCAAATGGAAAAGATACTGCCGGTAGAAAATGGTGTGACTAAGAGCCTTACAACTCTACTTAGTAGTGAAGAACTACAGCATTTTAAACAATAAATCGAATTTACTGTAATATTGGAATGTAGAGATTTTTTTCAAATATATTCTATCTAGCTCATTTAATACCCATAATTGGTCATTGTGAATAACCAAACATTTGAGGCATTGATGGAAAAGGCATTTTTTAAATTATTTATATTATAAATACCAAGTATTACTACATAATTTAGAAACTGTGTACTTTCTTGAACTTAATGAAGCTCATTAATTCTTCCCAACACAATAAGTAGTTACTAGCTGTTACCATTTCCAAGCCACTAGCTGAGCTATTGTAGTGGAGAGTATAGTTTATGAATTGATTCAAAACAATCTATTTAGGCTCTCACTAAGTAGGTACAGTAAAAAGTGGTGCTGCCCTATGAGTCAGTTAGTCTTACTCTAGTTAAATATGCATCCAGAAAAAGAAAACCATGAAACATCTCTGACTCTGGGCTTAAAATCAATTTACATTGAGAACCAAAATGTCTCCTTTATAAATATTTATAGGAAAGGATTTCAGATTATATGCTCAGCATTGAATGGTGCATATTATTCTTATTAATGTTTCATAAACATTTGTACAAAAAACAATATGCTTTACTTTGCTTCTAAATATTAAGTAAAATTATTGCAGCATCTGCTTCCAATGGTTGAGTGCACAAGCTATTCATGCCTTGTCATAAATTCCGTGATGCATTAAGATGTCATTAAATGTACCTTCTGTGGTTGTCTCTTAATTTACATACCTTGTAAATCACCAGGTAAAAATCTGAACTGGGGAATAATCTCCTATGCTCTTACCTTCTGCCACAAACAGGGCAATTCATATTCTTCTCCATTTGAGACTGTAGCCACCTCACAGGCCTCATCCCTAAGACTGTCTCAAAACATTTGAAAACATAGTGAATGGCTACAATTAAAAATGGTTTTTAATGATGCCTATAATACTATAGAAACAAATTTGGAAAATAGGCTGAGATTATAAATGAGGTTAGGCATACCAGTTAAATTTAGCATTTCTGTTGTTAAGAGAGGTCGCCTTTCCAGGGAGCCAGCAAGTAGAGGGAAATTGGAAGAAAACTGAAGGATTAATGTTGTCTCTTCTCTCTCAGTCCCATTTTTAATGTCCTCACCATATGGCTTCTAGAACCACAGAATCTCAGCATTACAAGGGGCTTAAGCTCACCTGGTGCATCTCCCATCCGGTGCAGGATTCCCCTAGATTAGTGCCCAGCTGTTGTCTGAATATTCCCAGTAATGAGGAGCCCACAATTTGTAAGAAAGTCCGTTCAATTTGTCATTTGGATTGACTTGTTGTTTAGTTCTAGAAGGAAAAAAACCTCGCTGAACTTTCAACTTCTTATCTTCTCCTGTTTCAGTCATAACGGTGGTGACTTTTCTTCAGTCTCAGTGGCCATAATGGAGTCTTCTCATGTTGACTGTTACTGCTTTTAAGGGACACATCACTATGATATCGTTCTAATTTCTGTCACCTGAGGGATTTAATTCAGAAACTGCAGTTACTATCAAGATAGTTTTAGGCTACTTGTCACAATTATAAAAATGCCATAAAACTCATCCGAAAGAGCATATTTGCGTTTTTACTAAACTGGACTTAGAACATTAATAATAATTTTTCTGTTGCAGAAAAAGATAATGTAGCCTAAGGAATTTTGGTCTTGACCCATGTGTTTTTAATAAAGTTTAAATGAGATTAATATCCCACAGAAATCTACCATAAAATTTTTTGAAAACAATGTTGTTGAAAATGGATAAATACATGTGGATTTTATATCCAAGACCCAGAAAAGAGGAGAATGGTGAGTGTATTATTAGCCAGGTTCTCTAGAGAAACTGAATCAATAGCACATGTATGGGTGTACATAAGAAGAGATTATAGGAATTGACTCACCTGGCTAAGGAGGGCTAGAAGTCTCATGATCTGCTCTCTGCAAGCTGGAGAAGCAAGAAAGTCAGCAGTGTAATTCAGCCCCAATCCAAAAGTCTTAGAAATACAAGTGGAGGGGTGTGTGTGTGCATGTGTGCGTTTGTGTGTTTCTGAGGTGGTGGGGTGTAGCTCGTACAAATTCTGGAGTTTGAAGGCCTAAGAAAGAAGGCAGGAAAATACAGAGCTCTCAGCTCAAGAGGAGACAGAGAATTCACTCTTCTTGTGCCTTTTTGTTTTATACCGTCCCTCTAGGGATGGGATGAGGCCCGCCCACATTGGGGAGGGCTATCTGCTTTACTCAGTCTACTGAATCAAATATTCATCTCTTGCGGAAACACCATCATAGTACATACCCGGAAATATAACCACTGATCTGTGATCCCTTAGCCCAGTCAAGATGACACATAAAATTAACCATCATAGTGGGGAATAAGAAGGCAATCATGAAATCATTACTGAGCTATACAGGAATCTAAGATGAACAATAATTTTGCCAGATTAAATCATTTGTTTAATTTTGAATTTGTTTCTTCCAAACAAAAGTTATCTGACAAATAAAATATTCTTTAATTTCCAAGTCAGATTTTTCTCCTTTTATATTATGTGATTTACAGGCTATAACAATTCCAACACAGAAGTCACTTGTCATAGGCTTATACCAGAAGAAAAACCTCTAAAGTTGTGCCTTAGAGAGGAAGGGGTGGGTACCAACTGATGGGCAATTTTTAAAAACACTGTAACATCTAGATGAGACCTCAGCTTCCTGTTTTTTCTTGTTATTTTCACTCAAAGTACATAACGTCAGTCTTTGCAATGTGAGTCCTTGAACTGCTATTGAAAAGGACGTGGTGAAAAGTCTAAGCCTGTTAAAGCACCAAGAGTTTTTGTTTGTTGTTTTGTTTTTTGCTTTTGTTCCCCAAGAAAACACTACACTGTCCTGAGGAGTCAAGGGAAGCAGGAAGATGAATACAAAGCTGGAGAGGTCAACAATAGGAGACCAGAGAAAGCCGTTCCCCTTTTAAAATGCATTAAAATATTGCACAAGGCTCTAATATATTGTTTTGCAGCATGTTTTCCTTTTGCAGCACTAGAGGCAGTGCCAAGAAGCAGGTATCAGGAGAGAAGTGTAGGCAGAAGAAACGAATCCAAGTCTTTTCTGACACTTAGATTCTGACAAGAGATTCTCTGACATGTTTCTTCTCTTCCATCTGTGAAGTTTCAGTAGGCACACTAGGTCTGGAAAACCAATTTTATATGTCACTTTCATCAGAACACAGTAATATTTTCTATCAAATATGAAAGCAGATTCGTTCTCAATAATAACACATATACAATATTAAACCTATGTTAACTCAGCTTTTCAGATGAAATTAAGATCTTGCTAATGTCAAAGAAAAGGTACCAGAAATTATAATTACCAACGTAATAATGACATATATCATGTTTTGCTTTCTATGTATTATGCACTCTAGTAGGCAATTTATATCAGTTTATTCTGACTTATTCTAGAAAAGTTTGAACACAACTTAAACTCTTCACATAACTTAGAGAAAGACTCATAAGTCTAAAGTTTTGAAGGAAACTGTATAGACTCTAACTTCAGGAAATAGAGTAGTTAGAACATTCTAAAGTCCTGGTTATACTTTTGCATTTTCTTTTCATATAAAATCTATTTTACCCAATGATATCCATCTTTCTCTGAAAAATGTTTAGCTTCTGCTATCAAGGAAATTGATAAGCCAAGAGACTTTGAACAGCCATAGATCTTTCAACCCACTGATAGTTTCAGAGACCAAAAATCAAATTCCTAAACATGTCTGTCTATCTCTCTCTCTTTTTCATTTTTTAATTGATAAATAGGAAATCTGGTTGTTTTCCACCCTTTTATTAACTATAATAAAATTTTTATTAAATTCTGTACTGTTCAATTGACACCTATCTTCTAAATAATTGATAAATAAGATAATCTAATTGTTTTCCTCTCTTTTATTAACTACAATAAAATTTTATTAAATTCTGCACTGCTCAATTGATACCTATCTTCTAAACATACATACATACACACACAGAGATACATACACATACATACACACACAATGTCTAACAAAATATTTCCTTAAGGTCGGGTACCATGTTTTATGCTTCTTTTAGATCTGCCATAATCCTGGGCACACAGTTGATGATAAATAAAAATATTCTGATTGATTGAACTCTCCATAGTTGCCTTGAATTTTCATGCAATCTAAGACCATGTCTCTGAATTACTCCCTCAATGATTAGCCATGATTGTCTTCAGTTTCTGAAGTAATCCAAAATTATGTGACAAATTCCACTCTCTTCACAGTTTAGTATATTCAGATGGGAAATTATTTAAAAAGCATTTGATATAGTTAAGAATTACTAAGAATTACTCTCTTTGTCTTCAGACAGTGTTGTATTGTGAAAAAAAATCAAAAACAAAAGTAAAAATAAAAACTCATAGACCGATAGTTTAGATTCACTTCTCCCTCTAATAGTGTAACCATGGAGAAATTACTAAAACTTTCTAGTCCCAATTTCTCATCCAGCACCTGAGTTGTAAATTGGTAGAAGGATATGGAAGGATGTGAAGTAGGCAAGAAACTGCCAAACTGTGTTCTGTTCATTCTGAGGGTCATGTGGAACTCAGAGCTTTCTGAGAGAGCCAAAAGAACTATTTGAGGGGACGTGGAAGAGATTGAGTATGGTGGGGCTTTATTGTTCCCTTAGATTTGTAATCAGAGGAACTCCATTTTTGTTGGCCTTTTGTCAGTTTTAGATACTGGAATTCTTTGATATGCTTTTTTTTTAAAGTTATGCTGCCATTTTTTAAACAACAGAATTAAACTTTTTTTTTTTTTTAACTCAAGTTGTATGATATTACTGAGAGAATTTATTGTGGTCTCTCCGAAGTTAAATGAATGGTCTACTTCTCTTTACCTTTCAATTTTTCCAGCTTTTGCACAAAGTCCTACAGCCCACATGGCAGCCAAGAGAAGGCCCACATCTTAGAGCCAATTCAGGTAACATAGAAAAGGCCCAGTGTTCATTCACCCTCGGAGATGAAAGAGGAATCCGGTGTCTCACCACTCAGCTTCTTGGTATCTCTGTCATCAGATGCAACGGGCATCAGATTTAACCTTCTATGACTTCATTTCTTTTATGGGCTAAACACCCAGAAGCTGGAGAAAGAATAAAGGGGTAAAGCTCAAATATATATCAAAGGTCAAAATTTAAAATTTGAGAATTACATCTTACAGGGGACAAATGTGACATAGTAGATTTTTATAAATCTGTTTTGTTTATAATCAATTTTCTTTCTTCTGTTTGAAGGAAAGGTGGTTGGGAGGTGAGACTGCATACAGTAATGAAAATCAGTAAGTTACTAGCATTTAATCTTTAATCGAGCATCGACAAGGTGTTTTTGCTGTGTCGAATATTGAATTAAACAGTTGTTCTCCAATGACCTCACTTTTTTTTTAATGTTTTCTATTACTGTCCAAGTTTAATCAATTCTCATGGCAAAAAGCAACAGAGAATCCATTGGGGACATTAGTGTCTGTTGGACACGGTTTCGAGAAGCATCATTGGTGGCTTTCCAATGATAGGTCTTTGTTTCTATGTAATAATTCAGTATTATCTGTGTTACACAGGTGGTCTCTCCTTGCTACAATTTCCTTGGCAGAAATATTTAAGAACCTGTTCATGAATACTCTAGACCAAGTTGCTTTTAATTTGACCTATGGTGGATATTTTATTGAGGAAAATAGTTAATAAATCACAAATTTGAATATATTTCTATGTTCATCAATCTATTAGATCACACAAAAAATGATTTTATTACACACACACCTTCCCCCAAAAGATTTTCTGCATCGGTCTCATACAAAATAAATTATTATGCCACCACTACAGACATGAAAGTTGTATCCAACTACCTGTTATGTCACTGAATGTCTCTATTGATTAGGAGTTGTATTTGGTACTCATAGCTAGTACTAGACTCCTTCAGCTGAAATCAATTAGTGTCTTTCTTCTCACAAAGATAGAGTATAGTAGTAGGTACTACCATATTAGTAAGATGACTTTGTAATGTCATTAAGCAACTTAGGCTCCTTTTATATTTTTGCTGCACATCCTTCTATGTCTATCCACAAAGTGAGAATTCCATGTACATGTTGCAGCAAAAAGAAGGGCAAGGGGAAGGAAAAGGGAAAAGGCAAAGGGCAAAGGCTCCTCCCAGCCCATTTAGCTCCATTTAAGGAAACTTTCCCGAAACCTCACCAATAGCTTGTATCTATATCTCATCAGCCAGAACTTATGCATATTGCCACAATTACTACAGAAGGAGGCTGTAAATGTAGTCTCTTAGTTTTGCCACAAGGCTGCTTGTATAAAATGGGATGGGGGAGGGGGGTTCCTTTCTAAGAAGGAAGGGGAGAAAAGATAGCAAGGATATTGTGTAGTAACTACCGGCTTCTGGCATCGTGGCTTACAAGTGACCAGGTGTTCTATTTAATTATTATTTTCTTTATGGCTTCATATTGGATTGAGTACAGTCCCTGAATTGTACTGCTTCCTAACTATGCACGCTTATGAGTAGCGTGGTTCTCAGAATGCCAAATACAGGCTTAATGATAGATAGAAAAGTATTACTGGATGTGTTTTTTAAAAACGGTGAGTTGAAGCAAGTTTAATCTATTTGACAATATCATATTGAAATAATTTAAAGGAGGAATTCTGTAAACTTTGAAAACTTTTTAGCCAAGTTGACATAGGTAGAAAGCTAAAACCTTCTTGAGGAAATTATAATAATTCAGATTCTGAAGAGACTGATAGAATGACATTAAAAATCTGAAAATAAAATTATGCATCATGGAGAAAATAATTAGGTTCCAGTTCAGTGATTTTTAGAAATAAATATGACATCTGTTAAGGTATTTTATCCTTATATCATCTTTCATTAAATAAGGAAAAGTGACTATATTTATTTCAACTCAATAAATGTAACATCGTATAAATGTTGAGTTCTCAGATGAAAACCACAAAATAGTAAGTTCTTTTGTGAAATCCAAGGTCATCAAAAAACCAAAGGATATCTGTAGATTAATCTAAAATACTCTAGAACCACAACCATTTAGGTAATTGGTCAATTTTATGTAGTTATTAGAATATGCTATCAATGAACTAACCACTATTATAAGATCTCAGTACTAGGAAATGTTTTGTTGTTGTTGTTTTGTTTTGTTTTATTTTTGTGTTTGGCAATTACGCCCTTTACTCATATAGTGTAACTGAAACACTTGTTTAATAGGATAAACACTAGGCTACTCAGTTGATTGTGTTATATCAGCTTTTTAATTTTTTATTTACTTATTTGTAACCGTTTTCATAGATTGTGGTCTCAAAGCATTTTACACCTCAAAAAGCTAGTATATTTCAAGCAATTATTTAAAATTTCACCTCGATACAATTTCTACAACACAGCTGGAAATGACACACAATATCAAAACTATATCAATGCTTATATTTTATAAAATAAATTATACTTTTAAATTTAGGGGGGGAAACTTAAATGAAACACAAAGCACAATGCTTTCGTTTCAAGCTGCCATTTCCAACCTTTATCAGTCCCATGAGAGAAAAGTGTGTTGCTATCCAATATTAGTGAGAGAAAACTTATTCCCTTTCTAATATTCCATGATCCCAAAATCAAGAAAAGTCAATTTCACACCCTAACACTTTTTAAGACTTATTCCTCTGTTAATTTCGAGCTATCACAGTGTCTGAAATTATATGAGTCCCAAATCGCAAGGATTACATAAAGGATAATATCACTTGGGATTCAAGTCCACTTATCTTCAAAATAAACTAGAAAGAGACGATCATGAAAATTCATAATTAGGATATCAGTTAGCCCATTTTACCACCCAATGAAGAAATCACCTCTATATCACTTTCAACAGATCATCATTCAGTTTTGTGTAAGCTTTAGAACCTAAGAATATTTCTTTCTTTATATTTCTTAAAAAGATGTCATTACTTAAAAAACAGTGTTTTCTTAGTTTGAGCTGAATATTCCCCATGTGCTTCTACCCACTGCCTTCACTTTAGCCTTTAGAATGACACAAAATCAGTCAAATCTTTCTTCCTTAACACTAGAATTTACACATTGAAAACCAGTAAAACTACCTTTTCACTTTCTTTTCCTCTAAGCTAGGCATCTCCAGCTAACCCTGTTGTTTTGTTGTTGTTGTTGTTGTTGTTGTTGTTGTTGTTGTTGTTGTTTTTCCCCTCATGGCAGAGCTCTAACCAGCTCTTTCCAATTTACTGGCCTTACACTACTTTTTTTTTCACATTCATATTAAAGTGTGTCCCTGTAACAAACAAATCAAGATAGAGCCAAATTTCCTCACACCATAAACGTTCACCTTTCTTGCTTGTAATATTGCATTTGTACTAATACAGCTGAAAGTCATGTTATCTCTGTTTGCAACCATATCTCATCGTTGTCTCAGTATGAGAGTATGGTCAGTTAAAGTCATTAGGTCATTCTTATTTAAAAATCAAATAAGCAAGTTCTTACAAAAATATGAGAAATATTTTCAGCAGCCTTATTGAAATCCAGATGTCTG
>NW_011888806.1:1468502-1484159 GCF_000151845.1 Pteropus vampyrus | reverse complement strand
CTTAAGCCAGCCCTGTCCATGTTCTTGGGCATCTAGGTTAACACACTTTTGAAATACAAGAAGTAATCCTCTTTTCCAGACTCCTTGAAGGTATAACGACCCTCAAAAGGGAGCACGTAATCTTGTTAATTTCCCTGTACCTTGCTTTCAACTACTGTCATGTAATCCTGTTTACAGATTCTCCTTAATTCCGAATGAATGAAAGAAATGGCAAAGCTGTCATTCTCTGGAGCATTTGAGATCTTGCTTCCTGGCAATGTTGTCAGTTTGGCTCAGATAAACTCAAAAAATTCTCTACAGACTTGGACATTTCTTACGTCAACACAGTTAATATCTAATAACTCACTTTCAATATTTTTCTTAACCAGGTTTTATTTATCCTTCTACTTTGAAGATCATTTTTTTGAGAAGGTTAGGAGAAATTAAGTAATTCTTCTTTTTGCCCCTCACCAGTTAAATCTATATTACTTAGTCAAAGTACTCCACATTTTCCTTTTTTCAAAGGTTAATATGCATAAATATCACCTAACAAGCTGTTAAGAAAATATGTCAACTTGCACCTGTGGCGGAGGGGAAATTTCTTTACTCTCTTAGTTCTTTTGGCTCTTTTGGCTGGTCAATTAATTAAAATAACGTAAGACAAATTAATGAGGGACAATTTAATTATATAAGGGGAATCACACAAACAAGAGAGATTCCAAAGACAGTCAGGCTTATATGCCATATTGAGCTAAGGAGAAGGGACTTCAAAGGGAAAAATGGGAATTCAGAGAAGAATGAAGAGAGTATTTGTTCGGTAAGCAAAACTTTTCTGGGCCATACAGAAGCAGTGGGACACAGAGAGGAGTTTCAGGGCACAGACTTTGCTAGGTTCCTCTCCATCTACTACCCTAGTTCATGTCATACTGTAATCGTCTGTGGTGATACCTCCCTTCCTGGAGCAGGTTGCCCACCTAAATTCTTTCAGGGAGTGAGGGGGATGGTCAGAAGTTCTTCCAGAGTCTTTTGTCTCTTAAAAAATAATCAGCCCAAACTATCCTCATGATAAAGAGGCACATCTTGGGGTGGCAAATTTTCTCTCCTACAGACCCTAACTCCAGATAATTCTACTCAGCCAGACTTGAGTGTGGCTCTAGAATCCACAATTTTATGAAACAGCCTACATGATTTTATTGCATACGGTTGTCAACTTAAGAACACTTAAACCTATAAAGAACTTTTATAAAAATTTATTTGAGCCAAATGGAGGATACACCTGGAAGCAAGATCTCAACAGACTGAGATAAATGTTTCTCATAATAAGTTTGCAGTTTCTTTTATGCATTTACAATTTAGGAGGAAACGTGAGGAAAATTACATGAAGGTGGGAGAAAGCAAGTCGGAGACTGGATGATAGGATACTTAAACTTTTCAGGGCAGTCACTCGGGGACTGGATTACAAGTACTCTCTTGAGGGTAGTATTAGAATGAGGATCTGAAACAGTCATTTCAAAGGTGTATTAACTCAGATACACAGAAGCAATGGAAAGGGTTTGCTTAAGGCAAAGATAAGCCTTTTACTAAATAAGTTATATACCTGGGACATGACTACCCACCATGACCTGCCCAGTTAGGAATTTGTGGTCAAATCACCCTGCCAGATTACTTTCCGTAGAATCTCTTTTTTCACCTAAGCAGTAAATTTGAGCAATATTGCCGTATTACTTTATCTTTGAAATTATTTAAAATTGTGTTATAAGAATTTACTTTTTATATTGCCTAGCATTCTTCCTGGGCCAGGTCCCTTAGGAATATTAAGCTGTGAAAACATGCTTATTCTTTTTTGAAGATTTGGAAATCAGTTGTCCTAAAGTCTAAATTGTATATCTGACTACAAATTCATTTCTGTGATTTTTATAAATTCGAAGATGATGTGATCACTTTGCTTATTATCCAGTAAGTATCGTAGTTACTTCAATATAATATGAATAATTGCTTATAGGCCTGTCTCCTTCTGTAAAAGGTGGATCATTATAAAAATAACTCAGCAGCTAACAAAATTAAAACAGATAATGCTTATAAACTGTTTGTAAACTACAAAGCAGATATTTGCTCTTAATCTTAGATCACAGTCTAGAGCTGTTATCTTAGACTACTCAAGTTCCTGTAACAGAATACTATGAACTTGGCAGTTTATTAACAACAGAAACACAAATCTGGGTGTTGGGAAGTCCAAGATCAAGCCTCAAGCAAATTCCATGTCTGCTGAGAGCACATTTTGTCATTCTCAGTTAGAGATCTTCTTGTGTTCTCACATGGTGGAAGGAACCAGAAATATCTCTCAGGTCTTTTTTATGAATGTCACTCTTATGATCTAATTGTCACTGTTGGGGAAGATCTAAGTCCATTGTTGCCCCAGTGGTATTGGGGGCTTTGGTCCCTTTGACTCTGTAAGGAATTACAGGTCAGTGAAGATTAGAAAAGTAAGATTTATTGAAGTATATTTCAAGAGAGAAACAGGCTGCACCAGAGAGGACTGTAGCGCCACAGAAGTGGGGAGAATACCTAGGCCGTGATGGTTACGAGTGTGGTCCTAGATGATTAACATGTGAGGTCATTTTGATTGATGGTTGGCTGTTATATAACTTATTGTCAACTGTGCATGTACCTTCCCAGAATTCAGTCTGTTATAATTAGGCTCATGAACTTCTGGACATATGCATGACATTATAATGATGGTATAATGAGGCTGAGGTGAAAAGAAGGTTAGGGTACTCTTTACTGAGCAAGCGCTTGTGGCTGGCCTAAACTAGTTGCTATACTACGATCATTTATTTCCTTGCACTCCAGGATGTAAGAGTATTGTTATCTAAAAAGTGAGTTTTTTCTGAGAAGGTCGAGGGGCAGCCTTTTGGATTGGGTCATCAGTGTTGTCATTGCTATGGTTACAGAGCTGAGTCTTGTCTCCTGCCACTCATGTCTACCTAACTATCTAATGTAATGACCCTTGCCTCCTCAAAGCCGCACATCTCAATATTATCACACTAGGAGTTAGGATATCAATATATGAATTTTGGAGGGACACAAACATTCAGCCAATAACACGTGAGTACTTTAAATACCTTGTAGAACCATAAAGGTTAAGTCCCGATTGTCCTTAACTGCAACTTAATTCAGTTATGATAAAAATATAACTTCTCACTATATTTTTTCTAAGTACTGTCTCTGGGATGGTAATCATGATAACTACTACTATTGACAAAAGGAAGTCCAAACCTATAGAAAAATTTTATTTGAGCAAAAAACAAGACTGGCCAGAAGGCAAGAGCTCAATGGATCGAGAAAATACTCCAGAGAATGGCAGTTTTACAATTTTTAAAATACATTTAGAATCAAAGAGGAAATGTTAAGAAGATTACATGAAATCCATTGGTGGTAGATTAAGGAAGCAGAAGAAAGCAAATCAGGGAAACTTTTAGGATTGGATAAAAGTAAAATAGAAAGAAATATACTCCTTTTACTATGGTAGGTACAAGATAATTAACACTTAATTTTTACAGTAAATAGAGATGGTATGCAGGCAAGAAGATAACAATGAGGAGTTTCAGGGTCATTGTGTAGTTACGCCTCTGAGGGGTCTGGAAAAGATTACTCCAGCATTTCAAAGGTATGTTATCCTAGATGAATAAAAACAATGACAGGGTTGCTGAAGGTAAAGATTAACCTTTAGCTAAGGAAGCTATAGGCCTCGAATACGACTACCACCATGACCTGCCTGGGTAGGAATTGATGGTCAGATCATCCTGTGTGGTTACTTTCAGTCACTGAGCTTGTTAGGACTGCCATGTAGCCCTCTGAGCTTGGCAGGTCTGCTATGTAAACCCTCACACTACATTTTGAGTTGTTCATTTTTCTGAAGACTTTGAGTGTACTAATGCATCGAATTCCAATCACAACCCTATTTAGTGGGAACTATCATCTCTCCTTCAGAAATGAGGAAACCAAGACTCAGAGAAGTTAAGCAACTGCACTGGGTAACAAACCCAGTAATGGGAAGAGACTGGATTTAAATATAGGCAGATGAGCCGTAGAGCCAGTGTTTCTAACCACCATGCTATATTGCTTGGCAGTGATCAAATATGGGGTTGTACAGTCAAATGTAGGCTCCATTATAAATTGCTTCTATTAAGTTATTTTAATTTATCAAATGCAGCAGATACCACTTTGATTTTTAGTTACCTAATTACTATTTAGGAATAGCATAGTATTCTATTACAGTAATCAAAGGTCATGTATGTTTCAGTATCGGGAGGGACTTACATATACATTGAGTGTCAACTCAAAGAGAAATATTTTTTTGTAAAAAAATGCAAAAGTATTTCCCAACTATTCTTCCAAGTAATCTTAGTTAAGTGTTCATAAGAAAGCATTTGATGGAACAGAAACAATAAGATGTTAATGACAAATAACTACTCATCACTTGTCTCCTTTCTTTATAAGCATTTGAATGCTAAAGAGAAACTTTCAGCAGAAGTAGACCTTTACTTTTCTAACCCTTGCCTTTCATTTGTAAAATCTTATACCATCACAATATTTGTTTTTTACCCAGAGAAAAATATTTCTACTCATTTGAAATTGCCTTAGCATTTAAATTTCATACGGATTAACCTCAACTATAAATCAAAATCACTGTTAATTTTACAAAGATAGCTACCATAGGGAAAAAAAGACTATTACAGGTGTTCATCTTCAGAACCAAATACAAATTACAGCTCTAATCTCTTTGGCGATTCACTTTTCATATACCTGAAGCGCTTCATTGTGCAACATTATTTTGTTATAAGCATCTCATTGTCTGTTTTACAACCAGATGTGCTGAAGACAACTCTCACTCAAAGTAAATTATATGAGACTGAAAAAAAAGAAGAGCGTTTCCTCTTTTCCTAAACTAATATGTAAGCTCTATGTTGACCTGTGTAAAAGGAGCTAAGGTGACTTGAGAATCTTTAAGGTAAGTAGTATATATATTTTTAAATACCATCATTTTCTATTTTAAAAGAGAGAGGGAGGGTGAGAAACTAATTCTCACTTAGAATGTTAAGAGGAAAAACACATGGCTACTTACATGCAACCTACACAGGGTTCTACTGGTCTGAAGGTAGTAACTTGTTTATTTTATGAAAGGGTGATCAAGCCTGTGTTAAGGGTGGAAAATTTTCAAGTGAGCCAACTAGCTAAGTCAGCTACAGGGAATAAATATCTTTAGATACCAGAAGTTGTCCTACTTGCTTGGGTGTGGTTTAGGAGGTGTATTGTATAAGATATGAAGATGGCCAATGTCTGCTTCTGTAATCCACTTACTTGTTAACCAGGGTGTGGTACTAGGTGATGTATTGTGCTAATGGCCAACTTCTGCTTCTGTAATCTGCTTGCTTGTTCTAGGCTTTATAACTGCCTCACCTTCAAACCCCAAGGTCGATCTCCTCTAACCCTGCGTGGTAGAAAGTCGCCGGCCGGCTAATAAAGTCTCATAATTAATCTTAGTTGGCACCGTGGGTCTCAGAATCATTCGCACCATAACACCTGTATTTACGATGTAGTATACAAACATTTGAGAAAATCGTGTAACAGTTTAATATGATAGGGTGAGAAAATGGGATAACCACATATAACTTTTAATAAACCTTTTTAAAAACTAGGTTTTCTTTTCTTTTCTTCTATATATTAATTGTATATATTATATTGTATCATATATTATAGTATATTATATTTAATTATATATTATATTTTATTTTTAACTCTATGAAAATATCTGCTTTTATTATCCAATTGTAACCACAGCTGTAATGGCGTCACCACTAGAGGGCGCTGAGAAAGTTTGCTTCTTTCCGCCAATGCAGTAAAGAATTACAGATGAGTGAAATTTAGAAAAAGTAAGATTTATTCAAGTACATTTCAAGAGCAAAACAGGCTACACCAGAGATGGCTATAGCCCCGCAGAATTAGGGAAGTATGCCTTATATTGGCCCTTGATGGGTAGTTTACAGGGGTAATGCTAGATGATTGGCATGTGAAGTTGATTGACATTTTGCTGTTTTATAACCCTTCGTTTATTGCGCATGCGGTTACTCAGAATTCAGCCTGTTATAATTAGATTCCTGGGCTTCCGGCTATATGTATTATATTATAATGAAGGTGTAATGAAGCTAAGGTTAAGGAAGGTCAGTATATGTGTTGTATTCGCCAGCCCCCGAAAGACACACAGACCACCAGAAATTAGTGAGTTATAGGAAACGCACTCTTTATTCAGCCAGCTGGGTCTGCCAGGGGTACGCAGACCCCAAATTCAGCAGCCCCGAAATGTAGAAGTATAGGGTTTTTAAGCCCTAAATCCCATTTCTCATTCTGTCTTAAATACAAAGGTCTATTTTTCTCCTATTCACTACCTGTCAACCCACAGGTCAGGTGTGCAAGCAGGGTTACAGAAGCAGAAAGCATATTGTTAGAATGTTATGTTCCCATGGGTGATAGCCTATGTTCCCATGGGTGATAGCCAAGCAGTAATTTTCCAGCCAGCACATATGTACTAACTAAGCAGGCATTTGTGACCCCCCCGGCTAAACCAGCGGTTACTTTTGTGGTTTTTACTTGTGGTTTTACATTCTAAGATGTGAAGATAATTTTTAACTGTAAAATAGGTGTTTCGGGGAGGTCCTAAAGGAGTTCTCTGGGTTAGGCCTTCATTCCCCTGTCGCCCATGTCTATCTGCCTAACACTGGGAGCTGGGATTTAAGTCTGGTACCTGGAATTTATTGGGAGAAGGAGGCTTTTCAAATATTGTGGTTACACACCCAGAGACAGGGAACGAACCAGGGAAAGTCATTGGCTCAGAACATTGCTCATATGGACAGATCATAAAATTTTCTAACTTGAAAAGCTAAGTTACAGCTAGAAAATGAGATATAATTTAGGGGCAAGATGTATTATGACTTGGTGGTAGAGGTGTACTAGCAACTGAGGTAGAAACTGTTAAAGAGACAACAGGCTCAAAATGGTATCACTTGTGCTAAAGCCCATGATACCAACCCTAGATTTAATACTTGACCTAATTGCTATTTCAGTCTCTCTCAGAAACATAATCTTAATCAGCCAGTCGGGAGTTTTCTGGTCAGCACCAGTGAGGTCATCTGTCATGTGATGCCTCTCCACCTCCCGTAGAAAGAAGAGGAATCTGCATGATAAAAATCTTTGCCTTTCCTTTACCCCACCGAAGAAGATATCCAGGTCTAAAAGTAATCCTTTCTTTTCTTTTAATAGCTCCCTTGACCCGCTTTTCTTTTAAAAATCTTCCATTTTATAAGACCCTTCAGAGTGGCCCATGGTTGCTAAATGGGATGTTTCCTGGTTCATGAGTTGTTTTAAAAAGCCAATTAGATCTTCAAATTTATTTTGGTGAATTTTGTTCTTTATCAAAACAAAATATAGGTTCTGAGACTACGCAAACGTTAGCGCCTAATGGCTCTTCTCCAAAGGAGGTTTGCAACAAATTACAGTATTTTTTAATTTGAAACAGCTTGAATGCCCCATACTCAGATCCACTGTTGAGGGAGGGAGTCCTTGCAGGTATGAATATACCAGAAACTATTAAAGCAAGATATGATCCTTTTATTTCTTACTTGGTTGATTCCTTTATGATTTTAGGAGACTCAAGTCCTTTGGACTTCAGGATCCTCTTTATCCAAATCTTCCTCCTGGGTCCTGCACCCTCCAGACTCAGAGTAGGATTCTTAAAAAGTAACAAGTTGGATATGCGTTTACCTGAGTGTAAGAAACAATATGCAACAGTTAGACAAATCTAGGAGCTACTTATCGTAGCCAGTTTCCCAAGATTGAAGTTCCTTCCTCTTGTGGGTTCAAAACAGACCTCTCCAAGATGTACCACTTTGGCTTGTGAATTATTTTGAGCTGAAAGCAATTGAGACTGTTGAGAAACTTTTATCTCTCCCTTAAAGAATTTAAAATAGAGGCCTTACCCAGAATAAAAGTTTTCACCAGAAATAGTTTTTATAACCTATCTGTAGGGCATGGCAAACTTCTAATTACTGAACTCTTCTAATCGACCTAGAAATGACCTTCCTCCTCTCTGAATGTTTTTGCATATAAACATTTTGCCTTTCTTAAACTGATTCGTTTTACTTTACTTTGATTTTAAATGTATGTACTTAACATCTTTATGTAAGATGGAAGGGAAACCTTGCTTTAATTTCTCTAGAATTTTGGTACTATTTATGTATGAGCAAAGTGAAGATCATAATTATACAATTATATAAAAACGTGTAGAGAAAAAATAATGATTAAGCAATGAAATTAGTTTAAAATGTACTATATATTAACCTGTGAATAAATGGATAATTATCCATTTCTCCAATTAAGAAAGTACTTGTTATGTGATGCAGTTATAAATATCTAAAAATGATTTAGTTACAATTCAAAAAAACTTTGTGAACTAAATATCTTGTATCTTAAGATATAAGATATTGTATCTGTTATATCTTAATTGTTATTTCTTGATTGTTATAAATTAACAGTCAACTTTTGCTATAAATAAAGTGCAAGGATATATCTATATATTTAATTTATTTAACAAAAATTGAAATTCAGTTCACCATCTTTTTGCAAACAGAGAGTAATGAAGGCAAAATAAGGTAAATAGATTGGTAGACAACAAGCTTTATAAAACTCTAAGCTAACTGATATGAAGTTTAACTATAGTCAAGTTTAGGTAATACTGTCATTAACAAATTTTGAAATGAAACACGCTTAATTTCATTAAGAATCAAATTCATTCTTGAATCATACAAATGCGACTTCATAAGAACTTGAACATAGGTTTCAGGAAAGAACATGATTCTTCTAGATTCTCAGATTCACTTTTAAATAATTGAGAAAAATCAAATGCCTATCAGTCACTAAGAATGATAGCTAACATTTACAAACAACATTTTATGTAATGGACCCTAAGTTATTTTTACATTATTAATTAATTTAATCCTTAAATAAAACTTCGAGTTTGGTGCTATTATTATCCTCATTTTAGAGGAATGAAACTAAGCTAAAAAAAAAAAAAAGTCATTTGCTCAAAGACGGAATGTAGTAGATAAGACCAGAACTCTGACCAGAGTCCCTTCTCCAACCATTGTGTGGCACTGCCCAGAGAGAACACCTAACAAGCTCCAGGTGGCTGGTGGCGTACACTCGCGAGCAGGAAATGCAAAATCCTGTGAAAAGCTTGATAGGAAAAAGCAAGCCAACCTCCCTCACTGTCAAGTGAGAGCCAGATCTGTTTCTTTATGTAGCTTAAAGACCATTCACTCTCTTGAAAGCAAGTCTACTCCATACATATGCATTACTGGGCTAACATCTGATTAATTGTTATAGTTAGGTCACTAACTGTCAAAAGAAACAAAATGCGTTAACAATTACATTTACAAGAAATGCTTAACACAGCAAAATTTGCACAGAATAATGGCTATAATTTATTGAGCATTTATTTAATGCCAAGTGCTGCCTGTTACTTAATTTAATATCCATAATATCCCTATGATTTAGGAATTATTATTCCTAATATTATTTCTAATTTCCTGATAAGTAAACAGTGGTTCAGAGACGTTTAAAGATCGCTCAATTTCCAAAGGAAGAAAATCACATAAGTACGATTTTCTGAATCTAATTCCAGATGCTCTTATTTCTACAGTAAACTGCATTCCCAAAATACTTCATTGTTATCTGATAATTACTATGTTCATGTGTTACTATAACATTTTATATATTATTTTATATAAATGTCTATTTTGCCTACTTGATTCACAATATAAGTATTCAGTCCTCCTTATTTCACTCTAAATTATGTTAGTTAACTCATCTCTGTTCCAAAACTTCTTGTTTCTTACCAGAAAGATATGTGTCTGTATGTTATTAAAATATTATAAAGACAACTTTCAAACTCATAATAACTTTTTTCCTCTATATGAAACAAAGACAAGAAATTAGATATTATAATATTTATATACTTGATTTTTCTCATGCAGATAATCTGTGGCATTAGAAAATGGTACTAATTTATATATAGCTCAGATAGTAATAGAGTACTTAGTAGTGTTATTTTAGTATTTAACTGGCATTTTACTCCATTTTTAATACCCCCCTTTAGTGTTCAATGGTAGCATCAATTATACTTTTATCTCTTTGAAATTTTAAAATGTTTTTTGTGGATTCTGTAAGCATTTATTGTACAACATGTAGTTAAAACAGCAACAGAAAACCCTAATTTTAGTTCATATGTTCTACATTTGAACCTATGCTTAATATTTTAAGAATTATGAAGCAATGATACTACTTTCAGAAATGTCAGTAAATCACCCCTGAAAGGCCTCCCTTTTTTCTTACTAAAACGATAATAAAATGCTAGTGTATGATGTTTAGTGAACTGAGTTAAATGATGAGCTGTATCCGTTACAATAAAAAACACTTTCAGAAATAAATGATATTTTGACTTGTCACACTAATGGAGGAAAGCATATGACTTCTTGATCATACATCTTTTCTCGAAGTGCATCTTAAGATCTCCTTGCAATTGGCATCAACCAGCTGAGACATTAAGCTCATTTGGCTCCTTTAGTGGAAAGATCCAGTTTGACCTCAGTCAGTGAAGGTAAGAAATATGTATGATTTAAGGGCTCTAATGCAATTGTTAATAGCTCTGCTAAAGTAGCCCATTTTGTGTTCCTAGTGCACACTTCCTGTTTCATTCACTTTAATTATCCAACATTTCAGGTATGGTTTTTCCATCCAACCTCTCTGTTGTTTTAGAATTACTGTTCCTAATCATAGCCCTGGAACTTGAGGAAGAAGAAACCATTCTCTGAAGTCACGTATTTTCCCTGCTGAGAGCCAATTATTCCTTTAAGGATATTTTGAGTACTTTGTCCATTTTAGTTACGGTTGTCTCCAAATACATGATTTCTGTAATTTTCCCTGATAGATCATTTAACCCATTATTAATTTAATGAATTTTATGATTTTTTTTCTTTTATACACAGAACATATATTCCATTTTCTTAATTTTGTCTAATTTTTATTAGATAAGAGGCCTCATACTAGCATGTAATTTTTCTCCAATTTCTAAGTATGTTTTCTACATAAGATAGTGGTACAAAATGGTCATAATGTAATTTTATCTATACCACAGAATATTAAATTGATTTTTTATCTAGTTTATTGTGAAAAATGGAGTTATATCTTAAGATAGTTATCTTTCTAAAGTACCGTATAGTTAAGTAACCCTTAAGAGAAAAATGAATGTTTTCTTGGATAATTATAGTTTTATAAAATTTTATTTTTAAATGTTGGTAATACATTAGTTTTGTACAAAATTTAGAAGGTACTAGAAGTCATGCTATTAAAAGAAAAATCTTTCTCTCACTTTTTCCCTAAGCAATTCTTTACCCCAACCAGTTTCTCCATCAGTCTTCTGAAGATATTCTTTCTTACCTATTATATGCATAAGCAAAACAAATGCATATTATAAATATAATAAATTACTACATATATTGAGGAATTATGAAACACAAATGGTAGCATAAAATAACAATTAATTTGCAATTTGACTTTACCACTTAATATATTGATATTTTCATAACATTACTAATAGAGCTGCTTTATTCTTTTTGGTGACTGGTAAAGAACTTGTAGCAGTAGAGATGGCAAGAAGTGGTCAGATTCTGAAGTAGTTTAAAAAAAAACTAGGAGGATTTTCTGGGAGTCAAGGATGACTCCAAGCTTTTTGGTCTGAAAACCTGAAAGGATGGAGTTGCCTTAACATAGATGGAAAAGACTGAAAATAGACCAAGATTTGGGGGAGATAATCAAGAGCTTAGATTTAACATGTTACCTTTGAGATGTATATTAGATATCATAAATATAGATATGTATATTTAAGGAACTTTACATCTACTTCTACATTATTGAGTTTTCATCCATAATGGATGTCAAGTTATATCAAACATTGTTTCTAAATCTATGGAAAGGCTAATATGAATTCTTGGTTATTTTAAACAGTTCGATATAACCAGAAATTTCGTTATCAGTTTCATATAATCAGCATCTCGATTGTCTAGTAATTAAATAGGATTTTTTTAAGTTAGTTTTTATCTAGAATTTCTGTACTGGAGATTGATAGGCATAAACCAAAAAGCTACTATAAATATTCAAGAAAATCTATAAATCTGTAAATGTTTGAGAAGGCTACCATGTTGTACAATTCCAGAAGCATCACGCCCATTCTATTCTGTAAAAATGGTGCCTACTATTCTGTAAAAATGGTTCTCTTAGAGACTCAGAGGTCCTGATTTAACATTTGTCTGTTTTTCTATGTAAATACTGATAAACGATGACTTCATAATTAAAAAGTAATCTTTTGATTAGTGTATGCCTGCCTGAACTACCCTTTCCCTATTAGGCATAAAGTTCTAAGCAGAGACATTCTGTAACTTCTGACAGCATTTCTTGGGGCCTCTTCCTGATCCAACATTAGTGCCATTTAGCGCCTGATGTGAATTAAACATTTCCAGGTGGGTTTCTTTACTTCATTCTTTCTTGCCCTGGTACTCCAGATTGCTGTTGCTGCTTCAAACACAATTTTGGAATTCTCTCATATTGGCCTCCTTCTGTCGAGGACTTGACCCCCTCTGACCAGCGCTTGACTCAGCCAAACAAGACTTTAGGATGAGACATCTGTGGTCCTAAGATGGGGCTGAACCAAACGTGACAGTCATTGGTTACTTCACTCAGCCTGTCTCATCTATACAAGGTTATTTTTTAGGCAAATTTGAACTTCTCTGATTCGTAACGTAAAAATGCCAACTTTTCCATAAAGTTGTGTAAATTTATTTCAAGTAAGAAATTCTGTATGCAGGATTTATGGACTAATAAAAATTTAAATTGAGGTGGAAGGATGAGAGGCTGAATAGATTAACCAAAACTTTTTTGAACACCTATCAGAATATGTCTAGCAGGCAGATATCCAGTTTGAAATTGAAGTAGGAGGAGGAGGAGACAACAAGAAGGAGAAGGAAAAGAAAAAGAAAAAGGAAGAAAAATGATACAGAATGCTAGGAATTATTTTCTGTTCTGCTTATAGAATGTACATTTTTTTGTATCCATCAGAATTAGAGAGGAGAGTTTGGTATTAACACTGATTTTTTTTCTTATAAACACGGTAGCCAGTTTTTATTGATTCTAGGTCTTAAGTTAGGCCATGTCTTATTGCTTTATTTCCAAAATCACCTTCAAGAACAAAACCTACACCAAGGTCACTTCCATCTTCATTAGTTTTAGTAGACCCATAAACCATAGTTCAAGAAGAGTGACAGTGACATAATATATATTTTTAAATTAATGAGTGCTTTCCAAACTTCAGTGATTCTCGGACATATGATAAAACTACGTTTGATTTACTTCATTTTTAAATTTTTTTATTTATCAAATTTTAAATATGATGCTATACATAGTAGAACTTCTACAGTTATAAATTCTACTTGGAGTAAAATTTCTAATTTTAAATGTATATTAGATAATTTTTTTATTAGGTTTTTTTTTATAAAGCTATATTTTTCATAGTTTTCTAGCTTTCAGTCAGACAGAAGAGTCATATTTGACTGCCCTATGATTAACTGTTACATTGTTCAGTCACTTAGCAAGATATACACAAAAGTGAAGAGTCAATATAAAGAACTGTGTAAATGCAGAAGAATAGAGCTATTCTGTTCTGTCTGTGACTATTAATGTTGTAGCTGCCAGCCCCCGAAAGACACACGGACCACCAGAAATCAGTGAGTTATAGGAAACACACTCTTTATTCAGCCAGCTGCGTCTGCCAGGAGTACGCAGACCCCAGATTCAGTAGCCCCGAAATGTAGAAGTATAGAGTTTTTAAGCCCTAAATCCCATTCCTCATTCTGTCTTAAATACAAAGGTCTATTTTTCTCCTATTCACTACCTGTCAACCCACAGGTCAGGTGTGCAAGTGGGGGTACAGAAGCAGAAAGCTTATTGTTAGAATGTTATGTTCCCATGGGTGATAGCCTATGTTCCGATGGGTGATAGCCTATGTTCCCATGGGCGATAGCCAAGCAGTAATTTTCCAGCCAGCACACTAAAGCATAAATCTCAACTCAATATTGCAGCCTGGTGCTAATTAGGGACAGTTAGCGGAGTGATATGTATTTCAGCCTTAATCCTCCAAGCTTGCCCTTCTGGTGAAGAATACAAAAACCCAAAAGTGTTATTGTTACCATACTCAAGGGGTTTGTTTTGCCTGCACACATCAAAGCCAAAAGAGACATGGACAGGAGTTTACAGCAAAGAAAATAGAGGTTTATTTAAGGAAATGATACCAAGTCTGAAGACACTGGTGAGATAGACTCCAAGATGGCCTCTAAGGGATAGGTTATATAGGGGAAAACTCATTAGTAGCAAGAGAGTTGGGGTCGTATGCTCTACTGATTGGTCAGGGCTAGGGTAGGAGGCAGTTGATCCTACCAGCATCAGGTCCTGATGTCAGTCATGGTCTCATTCTGCCTGGTTTCAAGGGGATGCTGGTAGGATCTTCCACCTTCAGGGATCTGGAGCTGCAAGATGTTATCTTTAGTTTGACTGAAACTCTGTTTCTGTGGTCAACAGACCCGAGGCTCTTTCCTAAGACTGATGCTGACTTAAGGGCTTAATGATTAAGGGAGTGGTCATACACGATGCAGAAGGATAAGGAAATTAAAGAAGCAAGTGAGCCAAAGGCCAGTTTGAATCAAGGAGAAAGAGAAGAGAAATAGTCATTTTAAAGAAGTGAAGATTTACACAGTTATATTATGATTGAAGCATATTTTCTTCTCTGGACCCTGATTTTCACGAATCACAATCTTTAGCTGCTGCCAACGTTTTAGGCCAGAGCAAGATAAATCCTCCTTACTCAAATATATTTTTCAAAACTCTGGGACTTATTTGAAGCTTCAGTTCTTTATGGAGATGGTGCTTTTCCAGCACCTTCGGCACCCAGTTTTGTTAGGGTCTCCGCCGCTGTCTCTCCTCAGCAGTCTTTCTCGTTACCTTCATTTTTAAATTGCGACACACGGAACTTCATGTTTCTTGATGTTAAAAACTATGATGAGCACAATAGAAGGCACACACTAGGAACTCAATACTTGACTTAAATGAATGATCACATTTATGAATGGTCATTGGTCTGGATACATGTACCATCCTGTTGGTTAATCTCCCAGAACTACCTCCCGAGTCTCATACAGAGGATCATGATTTCAAAGTGAACTTCTTCACTTGGGCCACTGTGGTGGTGTTGTTTTTGTTCTCTCATTCCTCCTTCCTGCCAACTGCTTTTATAAAAGAAAAAGATGAGGAGAAAGAGAGAAGCAGCACAAAGAAGAAAAAAGAGAAAGGAAAAACATTGGAAAAAATAAAGTAGGACAAAGAAAAACTTTTTACTTATCGATATATACTTAATTACTAGAATTAAGAGCATAATGAATAAATAGTTGAAAAAATAAATAGGGAGCATAAATTGCTGAATATGGCAGGAGGAGGAGAGAATAAATGTAATAGATGTATCTT
>NW_011888806.1:1465727-1468452 GCF_000151845.1 Pteropus vampyrus | reverse complement strand
AAGAGAAATAGTCATTTTAAAGAAGTGAAGATTTACACAGTTATATTATGATTGAAGCATATTTTCTTCTCTGGACCCTGATTTTCACGAATCACAATCTTTAGCTGCTGCCAACGTTTTAGGCCAGAGCAAGATAAATCCTCCTTACTCAAATATATTTTTCAAAACTCTGGGACTTATTTGAAGCTTCAGTTCTTTATGGAGATGGTGCTTTTCCAGCACCTTCGGCACCCAGTTTTGTTAGGGTCTCCGCCGCTGTCTCTCCTCAGCAGTCTTTCTCGTTACCTTCATTTTTAAATTGCGACACACGGAACTTCATGTTTCTTGATGTTAAAAACTATGATGAGCACAATAGAAGGCACACACTAGGAACTCAATACTTGACTTAAATGAATGATCACATTTATGAATGGTCATTGGTCTGGATACATGTACCATCCTGTTGGTTAATCTCCCAGAACTACCTCCCGAGTCTCATACAGAGGATCATGATTTCAAAGTGAACTTCTTCACTTGGGCCACTGTGGTGGTGTTGTTTTTGTTCTCTCATTCCTCCTTCCTGCCAACTGCTTTTATAAAAGAAAAAGATGAGGAGAAAGAGAGAAGCAGCACAAAAAAGAAAAAAGAGAAAGGAAAAACATTGGAAAAAATAAAGTAGGACAAAGAAAAACTTTTTACTTATCGATATATACTTAATTACTAGAATTAAGAGCATAATGAATAAATAGTTGAAAAAATAAATAGGGAGCATAAATTGCTGAATATGGCAGGAGGAGGAGAGAATAAATGTAATAGATGTATCTTTTCAAAAGTACTTTTTGCCAATATGGAACAGAAGAAAGTCTGATCTTTAGCGTCAGTCAAATGTGGGTTTGAGATCTGTCTCCCATCCCATCCAGATTTATGACCCTGGGGAAGTTACAGCTTCCCTAATCTCACCGTCTTTATTTGTAAAATGGAAATAATGATGGGTACCCCACGAGGTAAAATTCTTTTTAGGATTAAAAGAGATAAAGCTAGAAAAGTACCTGGCACACAGATGCTCAGTACAGTATTTTCCCTTCGTTTCCTTTTCCACTAATCTTCTTTATTAAAAGGTGGTGTGTATCAATAAACAGGTGACTTTGGAACTCTCTGCCTCCATTTTGAGTTAATGAGGCCCTGAATGATGGCAAATATGCTGAGTATACAAGGTAGAAGCAGTTTTCCAAGAGCAACTAATTCAGCTGAGAGAAATCATCAGATTTGTTCAAAGGTGGCCACCTATGATGAAATCAAGTATGCTTTTTCTTAGGTTGAGCTTTACAGTCTATAAGTTTGTCATTTTAACTGGCTCATGTATTGTCTGTCTCAAGGAACTTTAAAAAATAAAACTGGCAATTTTTCTATACTGAAAAATGTCTACGAAAACCAAGACTTTTTATTAAAAATCACATTCTTAGTATAATTATTATATTGCATAACATAATGCCGAGGAAAGTATTGGAAGAATAGAGAAACAAACCTATAATTACATTCATTAATCTTATTTTCAACATTTGAAAATTAATTGTGAAAATTTTGTTAGGCGTCCAGACTTCATAAAATTCTTCCTCTCCCTAAAGATTATTTAAATTTCACTCAAATAGAATTATTTTTTCCTCCTTTCCAATATTTCTAATACTTTGTACATTCATATTTTTCCTTTGGGTTCATGGAGGAAATAAGATGAAGAACAGAAATTAGTCTATTCTATGACTAGTGGTAATTATGTAATTTTGATCGGCCACCATAGATATTTACCAGGTACTTTCTGTACACATAGCATTAAGGTTCCAAAGATCAAATCAAGGGCACCGCTTCATCCAAAAGAGTTCATGAAGAATTGACTGCTATTTTTCCTATACCAAAGTATCTGGATTATGCCTGTTCCAACATTAGAAGCTTCGAAACACAAAACTGTTTAATAGAGCTCAGTGATCTCTAAGAAACATTTGCCAGAAAGAAAACCTGAGGATCATGGTTTCAAAGTGACTCAAACAGAGCTTTTTACTACAAAGTGTCTTTTCAATTAGAATGCTGGAAATCAGACAGTGTGCTAAGATGTAAGGTAACAAGGGCGGGCGAGTTAGGGCTGCCTACAGCTCGATAGGACTGTTTCTTTCACGTTTAATTCCACTCCTTGAAGAAACCTGGGGTGCACAGATACCAATTCCTTGCATTTTCTCCCTTGTTTTGGTTTGAGTGCCTTTAAACAGTCTGCTTTTCCTTCAAGTCTACTGTGAAGCACCTATTAGTTTTTAAAAGCTTTTGTTTTCAAGAGGTAGCCTTTTACCTCTCCCACAACAAGAAAATAAAATTACTAAATATTTTAAGCTTGGGCCTGTTTCTAATCATGGGGAGATTAAATGAGGGGATCATTTGACAGTGTCTGTAAGTTGAAAACATACTAATGACCTTATTACTAATGACCTAGGCCCTCAGGCAATGAACCTAGACAACATTGATTAAGAGAGAAGCCTGCTGGTTTTTACAGCTATATAAAATAGAAGGAGTCTGTGTTAACAGAGAAGGGGTAGGGCAGAAACGGAAATGTAAAAATGAATGAGCTATAAAAAAGAAGAGCTTTTTCATTCCTTTGTGTTACAAAATTAATTAGCAAATATGAAGGTTCATAAATAATTTGGAATTCTGTGAGACTAAGTCTGTGGAATGGACACATCTTAAAAATATATATATATAATCC
>NW_011888806.1:1448614-1465677 GCF_000151845.1 Pteropus vampyrus | reverse complement strand
TAATTATGTAATTTTGATCGGCCACCATAGATATTTACCAGGTACTTTCTGTACACATAGCATTAAGGTTCCAAAGATCAAATCAAGGGCACCGCTTCATCCAAAAGAGTTCATGAAGAATTGACTGCTATTTTTCCTATACCAAAGTATCTGGATTATGCCTGTTCCAACATTAGAAGCTTCGAAACACAAAACTGTTTAATAGAGCTCAGTGATCTCTAAGAAACATTTGCCAGAAAGAAAACCTGAGGATCATGGTTTCAAAGTGACTCAAACAGAGCTTTTTACTACAAAGTGTCTTTTCAATTAGAATGCTGGAAATCAGACAGTGTGCTAAGATGTAAGGTAACAAGGGCGGGCGAGTTAGGGCTGCCTACAGCTCGATAGGACTGTTTCTTTCACGTTTAATTCCACTCCTTGAAGAAACCTGGGGTGCACAGATACCAATTCCTTGCATTTTCTCCCTTGTTTTGGTTTGAGTGCCTTTAAACAGTCTGCTTTTCCTTCAAGTCTACTGTGAAGCACCTATTAGTTTTTAAAAGCTTTTGTTTTCAAGAGGTAGCCTTTTACCTCTCCCACAACAAGAAAATAAAATTACTAAATATTTTAAGCTTGGGCCTGTTTCTAATCATGGGGAGATTAAATGAGGGGATCATTTGACAGTGTCTGTAAGTTGAAAACATACTAATGACCTTATTACTAATGACCTAGGCCCTCAGGCAATGAACCTAGACAACATTGATTAAGAGAGAAGCCTGCTGGTTTTTACAGCTATATAAAATAGAAGGAGTCTGTGTTAACAGAGAAGGGGTAGGGCAGAAACGGAAATGTAAAAATGAATGAGCTATAAAAAAGAAGAGCTTTTTCATTCCTTTGTGTTACAAAATTAATTAGCAAATATGAAGGTTCATAAATAATTTGGAATTCTGTGAGACTAAGTCTGTGGAATGGACACATCTTAAAAATATATATATATAATCCGCTAAATTCTGTAAACTTGGTCTGCACATGCTCCAGAAAACGTGTCATCGTCTAAAGGCAGCTACTACAAGCGTCTAAGATGTAGCAGAGTCCTGGCCAGCTTCTCACCTGACTTCAGAACTGAAAATGATAATAGTCCTCCAGTTCTTTCTCCTTAAGTGCGCTTTCTGTTCCCCTGAAGTGGCAGTGGGGGACGGTTCTCCTGCTCCTCCAGGCAGGGTCTTTTTGACACACGTACCTACCTCCCACTGCTCAGAACACTTCCTTGAGATTGTTGTCCAAACTTCGTTTAACCATGGTTAGTCCATTTATCCCTGTCTGAAGGTTTAATGAATGCAACTTGGTTCGTATACCTTTTTCATTTTAAAAAGACTTTAATACTTAAATCCACATTGGTCTCAACTGTTCACTGATCTTCAACTATTAAGATGTCCACAATACAGAGAAACTTCATAGTTGCATATTAAATTCCCATATTAAAAAAAAATAATGTAAAAAGTTTGTGAAAAAGCATAAAAACAGATTTAATGAAATTGAAATCACCCACAATCCAAACACCCTCCTAGAAATAACCACTTTTAATAGTTGGTTATATTTCTAAAGAACCTTTATTCTAAAAATGATTGAATTCACAGAGTATATAGAATTCATATATTATTCTTTGTATTTAATGGTATATTGTGAGAATGTTCCCATGCTGGGTATGCAGAATGTAGTAATCCAGTAGATATCCAGATGAAAATGATTAAATCAGACAACTAGTTATTTCAAAACCAATCAGCACATGATTAATAGCTAATTGTTAAATTCTGTCGTCTGATTAATATATGAACTGGTTGTACGAATTGATCAATCATCATTTCTAAGCTCCTGAATAAAATTATTAATTTAATTAACTTACCACTTATTCGAATATCTTTCATATAAACAATAAGATATAGCATTAGATCATTGTTAGGGAAAAAAAAACTCTATCTTTATGTGACCATTTTTCAGTGTATTTTATTAGAAAATTTTTATAGTTTAAAATGGCTAAAATAGTTTTTCTACTCCTTTGTAAAAATGCAGTTGAATTCAGCAATCATAACTTTGTATCTGTTTTATTCATGTATTTAATAGATATTTATTACCAGAGACTAGGTGCAGCCAATACTGCAGAAAATTAGATGGAAAGAGTTTGGCACTCATGGAACTCACCTTTTAATAAGGGGAGGAAGTGAAATATAGACATTAGAGAAGAAAGAGTTAAGTGCTAGATAGCTTTGTGGGCAGGTTGAGACCTCTCTACAGAGTCCTCCCTGAGGAGGTAACATGGAAGTTAAGAACAAGCAGTGAGTGTGAAAAAATGTGGAGAAATTGTTCAGTAAGAAGAAAGAGCATGGCAAGGTCTGTGAGGCAAGGAAGCTCCCGGTTTCTTTGGGGAACAGAAAGAAGGTCAGTTGCTGGGGACAGTGAGAGAGATAAGGGGGTATCGTACAGTGATGGAGAGTGGATAGGGCCACATTTATGCAGTGCCTTACAGGTCATGGTCAGTAGCGAGTTGGGGGTTGAGAACACCACATTATTCTTGTTTCTCTTGGTTCCACAGAAAGGCAAGAATTTCTGTTTCTCAGGAGGGAAATAAAGTATGAGGACTCTTATCTCTTTACCTGAGAGAAGAAATAGAGTATGTGTGACTCAATCCCTTTTACGTCTTCATTTTGGCTTAAGAGCTCTCAGGATGGGTGTAATTCTCTCCTTACCCTTTTCTCCATGAGGGAAGCCAAGGCCCACGCCTGCCAGACGCA
Organism: Pteropus vampyrus; assembly: GCF_000151845.1. Lineage (NCBI taxonomy): Eukaryota > Metazoa > Chordata > Mammalia > Chiroptera > Pteropodidae > Pteropus > Pteropus vampyrus. Next base: position 1,462,909 of record NW_011888806.1, on the reverse strand, counting down.
GACCTGTAAGGCGGCTTTTCTCTGTAAAGCAATGATTCTGGATATTCATGATTCTCTGCAAACTCAGACATACCCTTGAGTCATCTAAAGTCTAACTGAGTGATGAATACATCTGTTCTTGACGTATTGTCCACAAAAATAAAATAACAAACATTTAGTGGTCTGCCCTACTGCTTAAATGTCTGAAGGCATTTAATCCTCAAAATAACCCTAAGAGGTGAGCATGATTATTTTTTCTATTTTATAGACAGGAAAATAGCATTCACTCATCAAAAATGGAAGTACATTCCTACTGGTTTAATTGTGTTTTTCTGCTTAGTGAGACAAAAAAAAAAAAAAATAGCATAAGAAAATAAACCAATCTAGTAGTCAAGTAGCAACGGCCAATATGAGGTTATTACTCCTATCGGAGTCTGTACTTTATAAACTAATTTGTGTTTGCTTTCCTACCTTTATTCACTGGCTCAATGAATGCTTATTGAATGAGCAAAATAATTGAAAGACTCGACTGATTTCATTTATGGTAGGTATGTCTATGAAAGTGATAAGAATTAGAAAGGAAAAACTCAGGAGAGAATGATTAGGTTAGAGAGAAATAGATAAAAAAAAATAGTACTTTTTTTTTCTTTTATGTGAAAATAAAATTGACTCTAACATTAAAGTAGTAGCTAAAGCGAACTGACACTAACTCCACATGTTACTATTCCCTGCTCCTTCCTTTAACGTGTCTAGAGTCAAAATATTTTTCATAAACGCAATGGCCAAGTTTGTATATGCACAATTTAAAAAATTATTCCATTTACTTAAAAGATTCCCATTGGTCAATACCATCTGTTTGGTTGGTGGGCTAATATGAAATTCTGCTAATTTAAAACTATTATAGAGGGTAGCCTACTATTATATGCATAAACATAATTGCATTCTCCATAGATTTTACTGCCTTCTCTTGCAAGGTTTTGTTGTTGTTATTGTGGTTGGCTTTAGTTTAATATTAATGGGATATTAGATGAAGAACACAGTTCAGAACATGACACAGGCCAATTCCCCAGCTAAAATAAAGCCTTTTATAAAGCTAATACATATTTAAAAGAAAAAGTGTGTTAAATTTGAAATCTTGTCCTCCAACTGACACAAAATATTCATTAGTGTTGTATGCTACAGGTTAAGGGGAGAATAATGCTTCTAAATGTTGAGATCTGATTAGATACATAACCTTCAAGTAGCAGCTAGAATTTTAACATAAAAAACTGAAATTATCCACAGTGGATTATTAAGAAAAGTATATATGGTCAGTTTGGTATTATGTGTGCTAAACTTAGCATTTCAAAACCTTCATTTATATAAGGATATAGAAAAGTCAATATTCTCAACATTAAAAGGTCAAATTCACCTTATTGATCTAGATTTCATTTATACACTCGATTAACTTCCTCCTCAAAATAGACCTGTTTCTTCTTTAAAAATTTTTTTTTAATTTTTGTGAAATACACTACCATATACAAGAGACCCATGACAAAAACTAGAGTCATTGTAGGGCTTTACTTCATATGTAGCCACTATATGCACTTGAAGTCTTGTTGATTCAGCATCCTTATAACACTGAAGCCATTGCTTCCTCTCACTTCTGCAGATTGCTTTTTTTTATTGAATTATAATTAGCATACGACATTATATTAGTTTCAGGTGTACAACATAATGATTTGATATTTGTATATATTGTGAAATAATCACCACAAAAAACCTAATTAACACCTGTCACCATGCGTAGTTATAGAATTGTTTTTCTTGTGGTGAGCACTTTTAAGATTTGCTCTCTTAGCAACTTTCAAATATGCAATACAGTATCATTAACTACAGTTGCCATGCTGTAGATTACATCCCAGGATTTATTTTATAACTAGAAGTTTGTACTTTTTGACATTCTTCACCCATTTTGTCCACTCCCAGCCCTGCCTCTAACAACCACCAATCTGTTCTCTTTATCTGCGAGCTTGGTTTTGTTTCATTGCTTTGTTTTATTGGTTTGTTTGTTTGTTTTTAGATTCCACATATAAGTATGGAGGGTCCTCAAAATATTAAAATTAGAACTATCATATGTTCCAGCAATCCACTTGTGGGTATTTATCTGAAGTAAAGGGAAACACTATCTCAAAAAGATATATGCCCTCCCATGTTCATTGCAACATTATTCAATAGCAAAGATATGGAACCAACCTAAGTGTCCATCGACACATAATTGGATAAAGAAAATTTGATATATGTATAGAATGGATTATTCAACCACAAAAAAGAATGAAATCTTGCCATTTGCAACAAACTAGATGTAGATTGCTTTTAAATATGGCTTGCCTACACTTCTGAAATATTCCTCAAAATTGTTTCCATGCTTCTTTCTTTGCTTCCTTCATATCTGTCCTCTACAATTGAAACCAACATATCTGTAAGACCAAGTTCAATCTCATTAACTCCCCTCCTCTTGTTAATCCCCTCCTCTAAAACCATTCAATGTTACTCAACATCTTACTATTAAAGTCCCAATCTTTCAAAATGACATAGAGTCTAGAGGAATGACACACAGGGGCCTTCAGAATTCTACGTCTTCAGCCATTTTTCTTCTAACCTAGGCCACACTGAGCCATTGCTTTGTCAAATTGCATACATTTTCTTTTTATGTCAGGCTTCCTCATCCTAGTATGTACCCTGTTTGGTTATGCTGTGCCTTCTATCTTTTCTATTTGCTTGCTCTTCCTGGAAGACCTTCGCTACTCTGACCAGCTAGAGGACATCTGGTTATTTTTCAACACTCAACTCAAGGTTTGTTACTTCTATGAAGACTTACCTAATCCTTCCCCACTTGACCATTCCTATACTTTTATCCACAGTCTACTTTGTACATATTTTTATAATCTGTAATACTTTTGTGCACTTACTTATGCATTGTCATCTCCAACTAGATCATAAGCATCTGAAAAAAAGTGTATTAGTTTTTTCATCCTGAGCCACTAGAAACAGTGACTTAAATGTCCATTCAAGAACTGAATACAAAATAATGAATACATGCTCTACATTATCGCATTTACATGGTTTTATTATATATTTGATTTTTATTTGACCCCCCAAAAAATCATGAGGTGATCGTAATATACTTAAGTGTAGGAATAAACATATTTGCAATGTTATCCATTGTGATTTTTTTCTCAGATATTCTCCCTTTTGCTTTGCTTTATCCCCCATGTCAAGCAGCTAGAACTTTTACTACTCAGTACCTCATGGGAGAGAAGGATCATGGCAAAACAGAGACTTGTCCTGACTATTGTATTCCAAGAGACTAGTTCCCTCAAAAAATGGAGAAATACTATGTATACAATAAATAATAAACAAGGGTAAGTTTAAGAGGGGAATCTCCGCTCTTACCCAAATAGAAAAATTTCCATTGGAAAAGAGGGAAAGATGGGATATGATGAGGACAAGATACTGAAATGAATGGTTTCTCCCCAAAGAGAGTCTGAATTTTACTTCCTAGATAGCATCATGGAAGTGGTGAGAAAAGGCAAGCCCTTAGATAGCCTTTCAGGGATTTCCGTGCCTTAGCTTTGCATGGAAATAGCATGATTCTTGTGCCTATGGAAGTACAAGAAATAGAGGGTAAAGAAACAGAGGAATAAGAGACGCCTACATGACAATGTACATGGATAGTAAATGGGTCCAGATAAAACTGTGAATCTCGTCCATACAGAAAGAGGACACGGAGATGCCAGTGATCCTCCAATGGCTTGTCCTATGTAAGATTTTCCAAAACTTAGCACTATCTTAGATAAAAGTGATGGACTGGTTATATTTTAAATGAAATTGTGTTTCTGCCATACTGGCAGAAATTTAATTGAGTTATAGAAAATAAATTTATAAAACAGAGATTCCTACCTATTACATAAAATTTGATAATCTATTCCCAGCTACTTAATTGATTTGTTTACAGTTGATTTTTTCTCAGTTATTATAATAATAATACTCTTCATTGAATGCCACCTTAGTCACTTAGGTAATTGAGTTAGCCATTCATATCACCATGTTTGACAGATTTGCAATCAGGTAACTTTTGCCAATTAATGTAAATACATATGCCTCACTACCTGGGACAGCTTTGTTACTGGTACTCAACTTCAGTTAATTCTTGAATTGATTTCAAGTTCATCATATTTTAAAAAACTCATTGTGTGATTTTACAAGAAAAATCTTTAGAAAGTTCCGCCACCCTCTCTGGCCTAACTTCATCAGAATGGCTGATTTACACCCTTCTCAAGGAACCTACCGATTTATATCTTATAAAGAGTTGTGTGATTTCCTTGTTTTCTGCCTTGGCCTGTTAACTCCTGGAGGGTCTATTTATTTTTTTGTGGAATACATTTTTTATCTTCCATGGAGTATAGTAGAGTTGTTTAAAGGTGGAGGTGTTCAGTAAATATTTTCTAAATAAATAAAAAAGAATAAGTCACAATTATATTCTATGAAGCCAAAGTCATAGATGCATATTAGAACCAGAACACATTAGAATAGAAAGGACTCATGTCTGCAAGTGAGAAAGAGGTTAATATAAAAACTGATTTCTTCTTAAATAGTATTTCAAATATGAGTATCTTTAATTAAAAAAATGTCCTAAGAAGTTACAAGTTCTCTTGAAAGTGTCCTGTGTGCTATGTGTAAAATTTAGGATGTTTGTGGGGCTTTTTGGAAGTACATATCACCTTGGAAAAATCTAACCAGATATTCATGTGGTGAGCTAGATAATCTTCCCTAGGGGATGTTTTTCTTTGTGAATATGGGAGTCTGAGTGATGTTGTCTTAAAGATTGCCTTATACCATGAGATAAGGTACTACATTCAGTACCAGCTGCAATCTCCACATGGTTTTCCACTCTAGTTTGAGAAAAACACATTGAAATAGACACATTGGAACATGATAAATGCAGGGATCACTATAGCAGAGGCCTGTGCTCTGCGGGAAAGGATGCAGACAGTCAGTCAGATGGAGAGTTTAAAAGGGCATCCTGACTGCCTAAGCAATCTGAAAACCATCAAAAGTGATAAATCTAGTGATATTCTCAGGTCATGTTCCAACTTCACAGTTTGAGTATAACCAAAGTTCAATTTGTGATCCAATTTCTCTCCTACACACTATCAAAGTATAGTTTCCTCCTTGACAATATTGCTCTTTGTTAAATGGTGTTCCACTTACCCACTCATACTGAACATCGAACTCCATTACTTCTTTTATTATTCATTGCCCAAAATAAAACTGTATTTATGCTGTGTGTCATCTAAATATTCAACATTGTCTTCTTACAATTCTTCCCAGTGTTTATTATTCAGATGTGTTTGTGCCCCCTGCCACTCATATATATTAACAGTGTCTGCCTTGGATTATTTCTACCAGATGCCTCAACTAAATTGATGAAACATGACAAATGAAAAATATGATTCATTTTGTGTCATTAATACCTGGTAACAGATCGCTAGCTCCTAATAATTAATTTGTTGATTCTTTTCGAATTTTTTCAGTATCTACTTTGTCACGGGTACTGTGACAGCTACTAAAAATACATTTGACTGTCTTGCACTAAAAGCCCTAAATGGAAAAGTGCCCACTAATGACTCAGAATGAGGACATCTTTAGTGATGGTGATGAGGGCCTTCTGAGTTAGATGGCAGAACATTAGGGATGCCTGATTGACCCCTTCTCACATTCCCACTGAGACACAACAGAAAATAAAAGGTGACATGGAAAGATTTAACATCACTGGACCTTTTTTTTTTTTTTTAATCTGGCAAATATCAATAAAATGTCCACTAACCAAAGTTCTGGTGAAACCCTGAAGCAAATAGCAGGTGCACACAAAGAAAAGCCATAGTATTTTTCCTTTCACTCACCAGTATTGTAATCGCTCATCTCAGCCCCCCACTCACTGCAGACCCAGCCTTTTATTGTGGCCAGAGGGAAATAAGTTAACTTTCCTGTAAAGATGGATCTAGTTTATGGAGCATTCAAAACTGTATTAACACTTCTCCCTACCTCATACCTCTCTTTGCACAATAATTATTTCCTACTTAATTTTCTAGGAATGTTTTATATTTCAAGGAAGAAAAAGATATATATTAGTGCTATATGCCTAATAATAGCTGTCAGGGGCTTCACCTTGCTGAGGCATAGGAACAATACAACCTGGCCATTGTAATTTGCTATTTATTATCTGGGGAAGAGAAGTTCTGTATTAGCAGGTCCTATTGCTGCTTCTTTTTTAAATATTGTAAACTATGAAACAATTAATATAACAAAAAAAGATCTTGAGAGTTGCAGGTCAAAATATCAATGGCTGCTGTCTCTTTTTCACCTTGATATTTTCTTTAATTTTTAAATTTTCTAAAATAAAATTGTATCATTCCTGCAGTCTTGAAAAACTAAATGCTATCCAAAATAATGCTGAGAACCAATTTAAACTAGGTCAGTCTTATTTTTTCAACAGATACTAAGACAGCTGGGATCTTGCTTTATTGGATTTGATTCAAAGATGATGTAGAATTTTGTGTTCTACACAGGAATTGCCATATGAGTCAACAGACTTTGTGACCTTGCTCAGACTTTAAGTAGATAGGCTGGCTACCCCAAGTGCTTGAAATATCTTTCTCTGAGGAAACATAAAGTGAAATAGGAATTAAACCGAACAGTTTACCAGAACACAGTAACTGTTAGAATAATCCTCAAGAAGGTAAGAGAACATTTAACAAACTATCTTCTCTACATAGGACAATAAGTAATAGAATAATTCTTGGTAATGGCATCATTGATATGCTGTGAACATTTTAATTTCAAGTTTTAATTCAAGGTTTACATGAAATAGGAAAAATAAATAAGGTATTCAGGTGGCTTGGTACAAGGTTAAATAGATTTGTGTTTAAGTCTTATAAACAACAACAGCAGAGGAAAAAAAATAATGATGAAAATAATAATAATAACAATAAGTGAAAATGTTAATACAAATGTATGAATCATCAGTTTTAAAAATTATTCCAGCATATTGTTTTTATGCAGTCTTATAAATAGTCTAAGAGCATTCACCTTTCCTACTTCTTCCTTATTAATTGACATTTCATGGTAGTTTACATGTAATTGGCAAGGTACCCGGCCTCCTTATCACCAGGCTTAGATGTATCATTTTACTTCTGGGTAGGCTAAAATACCTCATTCACTATGAATCTTGAGGTATTCAATTCTTGAAAATTAAAAAAACCAGCTTGTATTCTGAAAGTGTGAAGCAGGGCCTTGTCATGGACAGGGGTAAAAATTTAAATTCTTCCTGTGCTCAATGGATCTGTTAGTGGATTGCATCTCTTTTCTAGAATAAAAACCAAAAAAAAAAAAAAAAGATATAACCAAAAACTATATTAATTTGCTCCTAGAAACTGATAAACAAAATCACTGGACTCTGCAAAATCCTATTGTTTTGCAAGTCTTACTGACACCTGGTGGCTAAATCTCAACAGACTTGGCAATAACCAAAGATGAGCTGTTTTTGTAATAAAACATCTAGGATTTGCAGCACACTTGACACTGAGAGAATGATAAATACCTCCAATCTAAGAAGAGTAAAAATTCAGAGTCAAAGCAAAACCTAATAATTTATTCACGTTCAAAAACACTCATGGATATTCATTTTTAAGTTTTCACACCTGTTTTCAAGAATTCAATATATCTGCTGTAAGTTACTATGAAAGAAAATAGGAGAGTTTGGGGGTTGAAGGAAAATCACCAAGAGGTCTTACTGATCTTAAACAGATTTTGGCCAATATTTCCCTACATACAAATGCATTAATAGGAGCACTAACTTTTTTTTTTTTTTTTTAATTTAGTATTATGCGGTAGGAATCTATTTTGTGCCCAAGGTATTTTTTTTCTCCAGATAACAAGCAACAAAAATAAAATAAAATAAATTCAAAGCTCAGAAAAACTATGTACAGTGGATTCTTGGGAGACTCAGGCCTTCCCATGACTGTAATTTTAATCCAGTTATTCTCAAACTTTAGAGTGCTGAAGAATCATGGTATTCTAATTTTAAAATGAGCCATCAACAGAATACCCCCCTGGAGCATATGGTTCAGATTCATTAGATCTTAGGTAGAGATCAGGAATATGTACTTTTATCCTTGGCCTTGTTTTTGGAAATCCCACTGGAATCCATTTCCTATTTCTCAATTTCTTCTGATTCTTCAGTGATTCTCGGTACCATGAATTACTATGTAATTTCCTGCTTCCTTACCTCTCTCCTACCTAGCATACATTTCTCCTTCCTGTGACATCATCCTGATTTTTTTTTTTTTTTTTTTAGTGAACAACTTCTCCAACCTCAGTCACATTGAGCCAATGTGATTCAGAAAAGTCTGACCCCATGCCTGCTTGAGGGTAGGGCATGTCAGGCAAGTATTCCATTTTTCAGACCATAGTGATTAGTTCAAGGCTGGGTAGATGACATGGACTTAAAGGAAGCTTCTATTATGGAAATTATTGAGAAAGAAGCATTTTCTCATTGGGGGCACTTAGCTGGTAGAATATGACCTTAGAAATGCTGTTAGCCATCTTTGTCACTCTATGAAAAATAAAATCACACACGTAAAACAGCTTTCTGCAGTCATTCATTGTTTGACACCTGGATCCAGCTATGTCTAAAGCTAAACCACCACTACTTTTTTCTGTTACATGCAACTATAAATCACTTTAGTTGTGTTTCTGTTAATTATAATGACAGACTTTGTAGTTCCAGTCCTGCTATATGGGCTGCCATACCCTTAAGCTCTGTGCTTTTCCTCCTCCATTTCTTGGATTTGTTAGCTTGAGGTAAAATTGATAACCTTATACCCAATTTATTATCCAGTTATTTGATCCTCCAGAAGAAAAAAATAATAATGTCTGCCATGGCTGTAATGTTATCACAACCTTAATCTTCTCATTATATTCAGAATAATATAAACACTTCATAATTTGGCTCCAACTTCAATTGATATCACTGCCCCCATTGCTCAAATACTCTCTAGGAAACCTGGAATTTTTTCACCTAATATGATGATGATGATGATGACGACGACGATGATGATGATGATGATTTTAATGCACTGAAATGCATACTCTCTTTCTCCAAATGGATAACTCCTAGTCACCCTTCAGACTGAAGTTTAAGTGCTATTTTGAGCAAGACCTTCTATAACACCTCCCCTAAAAGTTGTTATCTTTATCATTGAATTTTTCACAGATTTCAACTATGGATTTATCTTTGCTTGTTTAATGTTATTCCAAGATAGCTAAAATTATATGTGCTGTGTTGAATACCAATAATAGATACTCAAAACCAGTATGTAGAAGTTTGATTTTTGTTTTTTGTTTTTCTGTTTTGTTTTATTTTTTGATAAGGATAGTCCTGTACAACTCAATTAAAGGAAAGATGAAACACATTATATTTAAGTTAACATTTACTTCAAAATAACAAGTTACTATTGAGTTTTACTGTTTCCTGGCAATTTAGCTAAGGATGGTTAATATACCACCAAACTTTAGTTGCAGCATGCTAATCTATACATTTAACTCTAGCAACATTGTGAGAGATGATATTAGTCCATTTAGTTATGAGGTTCTCAAATCTTTGCTACAAGTATACATACATAAGGTTACTGTCATGTAGTTTCAAATGACTGCTTGGACATCTCCATGTTCTCCGCAAGCCTATTCACATTTACTTTGGATAATACCAAGATAATTTATACAGTAGTCCCCCGTCCTCTGGAGTTTTCTTTCTGCAGTTTCAGTTACCCACAGTCAGCCATAGTCCAAAAATATTAAATGGTGAATTCCAGAAATAAATAATTCATAAGTTTTAAATTTTGCAACCTCTGAGTGCATGATGAAATAATGCACTATCCCACTCCATGCCACCTAGGACATGAATTATCTCTTTGTCCAGCATATCCGTGCTATAGATGCTCTCTGCCCATTTGTCACTTAGTAGCTTTCTTGGTTATCAGATTAATTGTTGGGGTATCACAGTGCTTGTGTTCAAGTAACCCTCATTTTAATTAATGGCCCCAAAGCGCAAGAGTGGTGATGCTGGCAATTTGGATATGCCAAAGAGAAGCCATAAAGTGCTTCCTTTAAGTGAAAAGGTAAGGAAAGAAAACAAATCGTATGCAGAGGTTGTTAAAACCTATGGTAAGAATTGAAAAGAACCAAAATTTTGCCACCCTAAAGCTGCCTTTTGGGATATTGACTTTAAGCTGTTTATTAAGAAACAAGACTCAGAAAGAACCTTTGAGCCTCCCCCACTCCACCTTTCCTACCCAAGAGATTGAGACAGAAAAACCTGCTTTAGGAAGGGAGCCCTGGCTCTATCACCTTAAGAACCTTCACCGTGGCATTAGTCAGGAAGACTCCAAGCCTGTTAGCTAGACGCCTCCATATCCCATTGTTTCTGAGCTACTTAGCAAGAATTTTCCTGCCATGTGTGTTCTGCTCTCCCTCAACTACTTGTAAATTGCCACTATCACTTCTGAAATCTAGTACTGCCCCTCCTCTCCTTTGTCCAAAAAAGTATTATATACCCAATGTTATCTGTGTCTTGGGAATTTTCATGTTCATGTGAATTCCCCATATACATGTATTAAAATTTTGATTTTCCCCTGTTAATCTGTCTCTGTTAACTTGATTATTAGCCCAGCCAGAACTTAGAAAATGGGAGAAAAAGTATTAATTTTTTTACCTCTCCCAAACATACAGAATGAAATTGTGAAGAAGGAAAAAGAAATTTGTGCTAGTTTTACTGTTGCATCCCAAACTGTTGCTCTGTTTTATTGTTACTGTTATTCTCATACTGCGCCTAATTTATAATTTAAACTTTACATAGGCATATATACATGGCTGACATGTATAGGGTTTGGTACTATCTACAGTTTCAGGCATCTACTGGGGGTCTTGGAAAGTACCCCCTATGGATAAGCGGGGACTGCTGTACTGAAAAGCCTTGTGACTGGCCAGAGAATCAACTAACTCATTGTCCCTTTCTTTCCCTTAAAGATATGGTTCAAATATGCCCTATCAACATCTCCCTCACTTTAATATTATATAAAACGATCTCATTTAGGTATATTCTTTTTGTTTTCTGTTCTCTAACTTTTACTCAGTTATATAAATTGAGTCATTTGCTTATTTTCAAAAATCAGTCCTTTGGATTTCATAGCACATACTAGCATTTCATGCAAATGCTTTAACAAGGAATCATCTGTACCATTTAAACAGCAAAGTTTTGTTCAAAGTTCAAGTTCTGTGGCTTCCTGAACATCTCTTCAATTTGACTTTCATATAGTTTTTACAAATCTTGAATATAAAAGAGTAAAACCATATAGTAAACATTAAAATGTTAATTTTGTCTTTTAAGAAATGATAGACTTCACGTGGAAACATTATCTAGAGAAGGCAACCAAATTTGCAAATATGAAAAGGTGTAAAATATTTTCAAAGACCCGAAAATCTCTACCTGTGGTCTGCTCTTTCCACAGCAAAGGAACTGAAAACTATAACAAATGCACATATATTTGTTACTTATGTTTTGGAGATGAACCCTTAATGTTTTTTTTCCTCTATTATTAACAATTCAATTTTTAGCATACTCCTGAAAATAAAAACATGAGAAAAGTACTTAATATTAAAAAACGTCTCCCTATCTACTATGCATTTTTCTTCCATGAAAGGTACTGAACACTCCTTCCTTAATAGACCACTTACTCTTTTCATGGAACAGACAATGTTTCCCTTATCCTTACATCATTTATTATGCCTAGCATGATGTCGTTCACAAAGTTCATTCTATAAATATATTTAAAATTTCTTTGTAAAAAATTATCAAAAAGTTATCAGTGTAAAACAATGACATTAAGAGATCAAATTAAATGGAAAGTTTAAATGTTATACTGGAACCTAACAAACCGCATAGGAAACATGATTTACTATATACACTTTAAGTAATAAATTACTCTATAATGTAAATGTTCCTCATTGGCTTGGTCATCTCATTTGTCATTAGCCTACACCTTTCTTCCAAGCACTTAAATGTTTCCACAGATTTTTTTTTTCTTGTATGAGAAATTCTTGCAGTTGGAACTACTAATTAGAAACCAGAGGAAGGTTTACATAGTTTTCCTAAGTGTAGGAATTATTTTATGATATGCTAAACTTAAAAAAAATTCTTGAGAAAAAAAAATTGTACATTGATATAACAGGCAGATTTTAGGCAAATGAACACAGTTGGAAAGATTCAGAACTTTATGAAACCCTTAAGTAGAGATTTTTTTCCCCTCAGTCTTTTCTTTAGTGGTTTAGATCCACTTCATAAAGACTGAAGTCAAGGGAATTATTCACATATATACTTAATATTATTTAAACATTAGCCTGACAAGCTTTCTCACTGTATTTTTCCACATTATAAAGTGCCCCAAGCATTGTAGTAATTTCTCCCCTTGGAATATATAAATTGCTTTATATAAACTCTGCCTATTGTTGCTGAGTCGGGCTTTAGGATTTTCTCTTGGGGCATTATAATAAGCTAAGCACCTATATTTGTCTTAAAATTCATTGTCCAACTGCATAATCCTCCAGTATGACAAACCCCATTATTTTATGGCTCCTTTGTCTAACCCTAACCAAAAATTTTAAAAATCGTGTTAGCTTCTTTCTGCATAGAAATAAATAATTATTTCAGGAAAACACGATTCTTGTAGTGAAAAGTTTCATGCCAAACGAAATGAACCACATTTCTGTAAATATTTTTTTAACTCTCTATAGCTTATTTTGGAAGTTGTATCAGTTAATTCATTGAATGACTATTACATGTCAGTCTAGAGAAGGGTGAAAACCAAGTGGTGAAAATTAACTGGATGTTGAAAGAAATAAGAGGCAAACGTTTTGTTGAGGAAAGTAGGAATAAGAGAGAGAATGGATAGATGCAGAGGCCCAGGATGTATATTACTCAAGATATTCAGTTACTCTCCCCTCTCAGCAGGACTATACTGAGTGAAACTGGAAAATCAAGACTAGCAAAGTGTTCGCTGTACAATTATATTGGCTGTCCACAAAGATGCACTCCTACAGAGAAGGATAGGTTGCCTATAGTTTGCCTATAATTTATTCAGTGGTAAAGTATAGGGAAAATTCACTAAGAAGTAGAAAGAAATAGGAATAGCTTGCAGACTTGAAAATAATTGTTCAAGCGTTTGAATTTTTATTCCTCTATGGATATGGAGTAATGACATTTTTTAGAAAATGCCCTAGCTTACCAGAACTAGATACTTAGAATTGCACTTAATGATTACATATTTGTTTTCCCGGCTCCTGGATAAGTGTCATGGAGGCAGAAACAACAATTACCATGAATAGGTGCATCAAAATCCAATCTATGAGTTGCAGCCTTTCTTTGTTTCAATAAAGAAAAAAAAGAGAAGCAAAATGATAAAAAAAATGTTGATATAAGTTGAAAATTAACATTTCAAAAACTGCTAAATGTTCAGGTGTATCAAAACTATGCAGTAAAACTAACTTGTGAAAATAAGTTTAGTAACATAAATATAGGCAGCACAATTTTGTGAATAACATCATGATGATCTTTTCCCTTTTTCTTTACTGCTATTTAGTAAACTATCAAATTGCATTCTGGCATGCACTGCACTGGATAATGGGAGAACATGGCATTTATTAATAACTTGAACAGTACTATAAAATCTCATACACCTTAATAAGTCCCAGAGGAGCACATGTCCTAATATTGAAAATGGAGCAGTTGTAAAGCATTGTCATGTCAGAGAGCTTTGTTAAGATGAGATTTTAAGAATCTTTAAATAGTTGATATTTAAAGAAATAACAGCATTATAACTGAGAGCTATTTAATTCAGTTATGTATGTACTCTCCAGACGAATGAATTACTTTTTGAAAGAGAACCATAGTACATTTGGATGATAAAGTAAAATTAATTAACTAAGTGTCATAGTTATTTCAAATACAAAAAGCACAATGTTACCTGAGCAAGAGCCAGAAACTCAGTTTCCAGACGTAGATCTAGATGATAGCTGTAATTCATGTCATTTTATGACATTTCATGGAACATTTGGTCATCGTGGCATTTATAATGCAATGAGATAGACCATAAAATGCTGTAAATTGTTGAGAACAAAAGGCGTTCATATTTGTGATGGACATTTTAGTTTAAGTCAAGA
>NW_011888806.1:1431267-1448564 GCF_000151845.1 Pteropus vampyrus | reverse complement strand
GCAGCCTTTCTTTGTTTCAATAAAGAAAAAAAAGAGAAGCAAAATGATAAAAAAAATGTTGATATAAGTTGAAAATTAACATTTCAAAAACTGCTAAATGTTCAGGTGTATCAAAACTATGCAGTAAAACTAACTTGTGAAAATAAGTTTAGTAACATAAATATAGGCAGCACAATTTTGTGAATAACATCATGATGATCTTTTCCCTTTTTCTTTACTGCTATTTAGTAAACTATCAAATTGCATTCTGGCATGCACTGCACTGGATAATGGGAGAACATGGCATTTATTAATAACTTGAACAGTACTATAAAATCTCATACACCTTAATAAGTCCCAGAGGAGCACATGTCCTAATATTGAAAATGGAGCAGTTGTAAAGCATTGTCATGTCAGAGAGCTTTGTTAAGATGAGATTTTAAGAATCTTTAAATAGTTGATATTTAAAGAAATAACAGCATTATAACTGAGAGCTATTTAATTCAGTTATGTATGTACTCTCCAGACGAATGAATTACTTTTTGAAAGAGAACCATAGTACATTTGGATGATAAAGTAAAATTAATTAACTAAGTGTCATAGTTATTTCAAATACAAAAAGCACAATGTTACCTGAGCAAGAGCCAGAAACTCAGTTTCCAGACGTAGATCTAGATGATAGCTGTAATTCATGTCATTTTATGACATTTCATGGAACATTTGGTCATCGTGGCATTTATAATGCAATGAGATAGACCATAAAATGCTGTAAATTGTTGAGAACAAAAGGCGTTCATATTTGTGATGGACATTTTAGTTTAAGTCAAGATATTACTAGGTTAAATCAAAACTCAATTTAGAGTTGAATGTTAAAGTTTTAGTTTCTTTTTTCCTCTTAACTTCTCAACTCGTTTCAACTTTTATTCCTCTTGTCTCTTTTCCTCTCTCTCTTCTTTCTTTCTATTAAATCAGATGAGTAGTACAGGACTGTAAGTTTAAAAAGAGGACTTTTTAATATTTTCTATTTCAGCATTTCTAGATTGAAAAAATCTATGAATATTAGTCTATATAAAAGAATAGTAGGTCTAGAAACTGCAAAATATATGATTGTCAGCTCATTCATGCTGATCTTCTGCTCAGTTAAAATGTGGAACATGCAGAATTTCTAATAGTGATGACTGTGTTTTTCCTAAATCTGGTAATACTATTTCATAAAAACTTACTTTAGCACCTACTGTAAGAATTTAAATGTCAGAATGGACCTTGTTGAATTATGCATGAAATTAATACAAACATGTTTTCCAGGAAATAGATTTAAAATACATAGACATTCATTTTGGGAAGAGTGAGAAAAATATATGCTACAGTGCATTTTTACTAACAAAGCTTGGCTATTCTTTTAGCTCTTGTTAGTTCTTTGTTTAGGTTAGTATTTAGAAAGTCACCAGAGTATCATTTGAATATTAAAGTTTGATATAAGATTCATTACTTCCAAAGTGTTCCAAAAATGTAATCAGCCACAATGCTTAATCAAATGTATTAGTATTAATATTCAGCTGCAAAAATATATGAAGGCAAATAAGAGTACTGCTGTTATTACCAAGAATACAACATTTCAAACTTGCAATTTTATGGTTGGTCCACAAATAAAAAGTTAATTCCCTCACCAAATGCATATAAACTACCTTACCATCCAGTTATTATCTACTTGCAAATTCACCTTTCAGCAGGGATTTAGGGGGGAAAAAAAACATAAACAATTTTTTAAAAAATTGTTCCCAATGTTATTGTGCATGGTGTAGAAAAAAATAAGGCACATAAATAAACTCGGGAACATGAAAATACTATTAATAAAAAAATTATTATAATAGTAGAATTCCTCTTATTGTTCAATTAATTTAAACCACACTGTTTTATTCACCATTTTCTCATTTAATTTTCATAGCAAATTTTTAGTGTAGATATTATGTCCATCTAACAAATAAGAAGCTTCAAATCAATAGTAACAGAGCTGACAGTTGCTGGGTATAGAATTAAAATCTAGAACTGGCTAATACCAAATTTCCTGTTTTGTTTTATTTTTTCTTTTTATCACACAAATTGGAACTGTTTCTGATGGTATTTGTGGTCAAAGGCCAGAGTAAGTCATAAGAGGAAAAGGCAAAAAGGTTTTATTAGGAGAGATAAATTTTATTATTTTAATTTAAAAAAAAATGGTCCCTTACAGGCAATATCACTCTGAATGGAACTATATCATTCATAAGCACTCTCAGATTCAGGTTCACTTAATATAGATTTATAAGTTTCATATGCCTACATTCTCCTAAACATCTGCATGTACATTGACTTATTTACTCTTCAATAAAACTCTAGGGATTGTATTACCCTATTTTACAGGCAATGAAACAGGCTTGAGAATCTTGCTCAAGGTCATGTAGAGATTGAGTTTCAGGTTAAGGCTTTGAATCCACATCTTCCTACTCCCAGTCAAGAACTTTGTTTCCTAAGAATAAAGTCAGTTTTATGTCTTTCTTCCCAATTTGTATATCTTTTATTTATTTTTCCTGAGTTATTGGGTTAACAAGCATTTCTAGTACAGTGTTGAAAAAGAGTGATAAGAGTGGACATCTTGCTGTGTATCTGATCTTAGTAGGAAAGCTTCGAAGTTTGATGTTAGTTGTAGGTTATCGATGGATGCTCTTCATCGAATTGAGTATGTTCCCCTCTATTTCTAGTTTACTGAGAGGTTTTATCATGAATCATTGTTGGATTTTGTCAAATGCTCTTTCTACATCTACTGATATGATCATCTATTTTTTTTCTTTTAGTCTGTCAATATGATAGATCACATTAATTTATTTTTGAATGTTGAACCATCCTTGCATATCTGGGATAAAACCCATGTGGTGAAAGGGCATAATTTTTTTATACTTTCTGTAATTTGACTCGCTAATATTATTTTGAGGATTGTGTTAATGTTCATGAGAGATATTGATCTATAGTTTTCTTTCCTTGTAATGTTTTTATCTGCCTTTGGCATTAGGGTAATACCGACCTCATATAATGAATGAGTTAGGAAGTATTACCTGTGCTTCTTTCCTCTGAAAGAGATGGCAGAGAATTGGTATAATCTCTTCCTTAAAATTTTGGTAGAGTTCATCAGTGAATCCATCTGGCTCTGGTGCTTTCTGTTTTGGAAGGTCATCAATGATTGATGCGATTTTTAATATATATAAGCTTGTTCAGATCATCTATTTCTTCTTGTGTGAGTTTTGGCAGGCTGTATATTTCAAGGAATTGGTCCATTTTATCTAGGTTCTCAAATTTGTAGACAGACAGATATTCACATTCCTTTATTGCCCTTTAATTTCTATGAAATCTGTAGTGATATTCCCTTCTCTCATTTCTGATATTAGTAATGTGTGTCTTTTCTCATCTTCTCTTAGCTTAGCTAGAGGCTTATCAGTTGTATCTTTTTAAAGATCTTTTTAAAGAACCAGCTTTTTGTCTCATTGATTTTTTGCCTATTGATTTTCTACTTTCAATTTTATTGATTTCTGCTCTAATTCTTATTTCTTTTATTGTACTTACTTAGTTTTAATTCACTCTCCTTTTTCTAGTTTTCTCAGGTGAAATTTTAGATTACTGATTTTAGGTCTTTCTTCTTTTTAAATATACTCATTCAATGCTATAAATTCCCCTGTAAGTACTGCTTTCGCAGCATCCCACAAATTTTGATAACCTTTGTTTTCATTTTTATTTAGTTCAGAATATTTTCCTATTCCTTTTGAGATTTCTTCCTTGACCCATATGTTTAGAAGTGTGTTGTTTAATCTCCACATATTTGGGGATTTTCCAGTTACCTTTCTGTTATTGATTTTTAGTTTCATTCCATTGTGGTCTGAGAGCAGATGTAGTATGATTTCTATTTTTTTTTTTTTAATTTATGAAGGTGTGTTTTATGGCCCAGAATGTGAAATCTTGGTGACTGTTCCACGTGAGTCTGATAAAAGGTATACTCAGATATTGTTGCATGAAGTAGTTTATAGATGTTAATCGTATCCATTTGAGTGATGTTGTAGTTGAGTTTGATTATGTTTGTACTGATTTTCTGCCTCTTGGATCTGTCTATTTTTATGAGAGGTATTGAAGTCTCCAACTGTAATAGTAGATTTATCTATTCCTCCTTGCCATTCTATCAGTGTCTGCCTTATGTAGTTTGATGCTTTGTTGTAAGAATTTTTATGTCTTCCTGGAAAATTGACTCCTTTATATAATTTCTTTCCTTATCCTTGTTAACTTTCTTCACTTTAAAGCTTGATCTATCCAAAGTTAATATAGTTTCTTCTGCTTTCTTTTGATTAGCATTAATGTGGTATATTTTTCTCTATCCATTTATTTTTAATATGTGTTTTTATAAGGAGTGTTTCTTGTGGAAAACATGTAATTGGGTCTTGTTTTTTGACCCACTCAGATAAAATCTGTCTTTTAATTGGTGCATTTAGACCATTTACATTTAAAGCGATTATTGATATAGTTGGATTAATATCTACCATATTCATTACTGTTTTCTACTTGTTGCCCCTGTTCTTTTTTTCTATTTTTGTCTTCCACCCTTTTTCTGCCTTTAGTGGTTTTAAATGAGCATTTTATTTGAATACATTTTTTCTCTTTTCTTTGCATATCAATTATACTTATTTATTTTTTCCCTACAGTTTTCAATTACATTTACTACAACTAATCCAAGTCCATTTTCAAATATACCACTATATTTGAAACACACCACTTCATGAATACTGTAAGTACCTTATAATAACAAAATAATACTAATTTCTTCCTCCAATCATTTGTATCATTGCTTTATTATACATATATAAGTATACATTAGCATATGCATATATATATATATATGTGCATATATATATATATACACACATTAGATTCTGACTCATTATTTTCCTTCCCTATAAAGAACTTCTTTTAACATTTCTTTTGAGGCAGGTCTACTAGCAACAAATTCCTTCACTTTTTGTTTGTTTGAGAAAGTAGTTTGCCTTCACTTTCGAAGGATAATTTCACAAGATACAGAATTCTAAATTGATGGTTTTTGTTTTTTTTTTCTCTCAACGCCTTAAATATTTGATTCCACTTTCTCCTTACTTGCATGGTTTCTGAGGAGAAGTCAGATATAATTCTTTTATTTGTATCTTATAGATAAGGTAATTTTTTCCTCTGGTTTCTTTCAGGAGATTTCCTTATCTTTGGTTTTCTCTACTTAAAGATGATATGCTTGGTGTATCTATTTTCTATGTCCTCTTGTCTAACGACATCATTAATCTAGCTTGGAAATAAGAGTGTGTATTCCTAAGAATTCATTTTGTTGCTGAAATTTTTATTAAGTGGAATAAATTAACAGTATCTGTGAACCTGTATTATAAAACTATACTAGGTTTTGTAGTTTCAGTAAAATTGAAGATGCAGGAATTTGTGTTCTAATTTTAATTTTTATAAATTATTAAATTTAAATATAGTAAAATTCGCTGTTTATGGTATAACATCCTATAGGATTTAATAAATACACAGAGTCATATGTCCACCACCATAGTCATGATATATATCAGTTTCATTACTCTCAAATTTCTCTTACATGGCTCATTTGTAGTCAACCCATTCTCCAACCCCGAATCCCTAGAAAACACTGATATGTTTTTATCTCTTTAGTTTCGCATTATCTAGAATGTTACATAAATGGAAATGTAATCTTTGGATGTTTAACTTCTTTTATTTAACAAAATGTGTTTGTGTGTGAAATAATATCTTATTCCTTTTATTGCACTTGATATTATAAGTTTTTTTTAAGCTATACTAATAATACATACTTGTGTTTTAAGTTGCATTTTCCTAATTACCAAATGTGTTGAGAATCTTTTTACATGTTTATGTGTCGTCAAAATATCTTCCCTGGCGCAAGTGTCTATTTAGAAATTTTGCTTAAATTTTAGATTTCTTTTTTATTCAAAGATCTAAGTGGCTTCATTAACCGATTCATAAATCTCATGGATCAGGCAGCATTCCATCTAGTATCTAGAAGGGTGCATCTCAGATTTTTTTATTGTTTGATTTCTAGAAATCTTTATGTATTCTAGGTACAAGTCCTTTGTCAGAAATATGATTTGCAAATATTTTCACCAGCTCTGTAGTTGACCTCTTCATTCCCTCAGCAGTTCTTTTGCAGTACAAAGGTCTTAATATTGATGAAGTCTAATTTATCTCTTTTTTTATAGAGATAAAAAAATATATTTATGGTCTTGGGTTAACCTATGACCAAATCATCTATGATTTCTTCTAGAAATTTTATCATTTTACATTTTATATTTAGTCTTGACATCCATTTTGACTAAACTTTTGTAACAGATGGGAGGGATGTGTTGAGTCCTGTTTTTGCATATGAATGTCCAATTATTCTGGTACTGTTTATTGGAAACACTATCTTTTTTTCATTGAATTGCCTTTGCACTTTTGTCAAAAATCTGTAATTTATTTGGGTTTATTTCTGGACAATTTGCTTTATTCTGTTGATTTATAATTTAATTCTTTAACCAATAACAACATTGTTTTGAGTATTGTAGCTTTGTTCCAAGTCTTAAAATCAGGTAATATGAGCATTCAAAATTGATTCTGAATGGGAAAGAACATGGAGATTGCATTCAGTGTTTTATGGGCCAGATCTGAAGTTAACACACCTTACATCATTGTCAAAATTCAGTCATGTGGCCACAATTAATTTCAAGAGATACTGGTAAATTCACATTAGCTCTATGCAAGGGAAGAAGAGGAAACAAGTTTGGTTAGTAGCCAGCCAGTTTCTATAACAGAGATCAATAATATTCTGTTTTATTTTTAGTGACAAGGCAGTCCAGATAAATTTTACTTCAACCCTATCTTTCCAATCTTTTATTTCATTTTCCTTAGAAAAACTTTACAAAATAAGATAGTTCCTAAGTCCTAAGATTATTTTCTCCTATTTCTTCTGCTTTATTTCTACTTCTTAAAAATCCTACTATCACGAATAAGTTGCCTCAGATGCCACCTCCTAAATGAGATATTTCTGGATTTCTAATGATATGTATGATCTCCCCTTTCTCTAGACTTCCATATACTTTATTTATTTTAATAATGTGTTTATAAATTTTATTTTCTTCATAATTATTAATATACTCTTATGACTTCTATTTGTTTCATAGTCCTTGAAGAAAATGGTCATAGCTATAAAGATATAATATTCATTGCTGTATTCCTAATACAAGAACTCAGTAAACATTTGTTTTATTGTTGCTAGTTCAGCCAAATGGTCCTAACATTCTTAATGAATTAAACCGAAGTCATCATCAGGCCAAAGTTCAAACGAAAGAACCTCAGAATTCACATGGCATGTTGTTCCTCTGAACTGCTTCTATAAGGATCAAAGTACTGCTTTCTAAATTATAATCTCTGAATCTGTCTGGGGTTCGGGAAGGTGGCTGGAGAACAAAAAGGCAAAGAATTGATTCCCAAAACCTAGACCTCTGCTCATCGTCATGGCCATGATTCTTAAAAGATCACCAGTTTGCCATTGCCAAGACAAGGAAAGCAATTTATACCTCTATTGCTTTCTATTCTTTTTGTTTACTGTGGCCCGTTTGGGTTATTCAAAGGGAATTGAAAGAGGAGGAGGAACAAGAAGGAAACAAGGAAATAAGGAGGATAACCCTGAGCCTAAGGTGATTTGAAATATTCTTTGATCTACATAAATCAGTGAATCAGGCAGTCAATCACCTTTCAATTTTTAATTCCTCCATTCTCTATGGCCTTCAAATTCTTTGCTGGATTATAATTCAAAATGAAATAGAGGGTATATAAAGGATTACATGTGATATGTTGTATTAGTCAGAATTTACAATGATATGTATCACATTTAGCCACTTAATGAGCCAAATCTTAGTCATATGATCACCTAACAGTAGGTCTAACATCTAACAGGAAATCTCATCTAGCTAAGTGCCCATGAGGAAAAGGGAAGTGGGACTTTGCTAAGTACATAGAAGCCTCTGACGAAGTATGTTTTGGTACTTGTTACCACATTGTCCATCAGACATATACCAGATTGTGTTCCTATCAGCATTATATGAGAGTCCCACATTTCTTCCAATCTCGTCAACCTTGGTATTATTGGTGTCTTAATAACTGTCATTCTGGGATATAAAACATGCAATTTCATAGTTTTCGTAACTTGCATTTGAATTTATATAAGTTTGAAATCTTTACTGTTTATTGGTAATCTATATTTGTGATTTTACCTGTTCATGTTATTTGTGCATTTTGTATTAGGTCATTTAGCTTTTTCTTAATCAATGTATCTAACTCAGTAACTCAGTTCACTGTATATATATATTATCCTTTTTGTTTATTTATTTGTTTATTTTTCTGCATCCTGGGTAAAGTTTTCCCATAGCTATGTCTACCATTTCTGTGAATTCTCTTTCTACATACTGTTTAGCTTCTCACTACTTTTAATATTATTTAAAGCTAATGTACCATTATAGTCACTCTAAATTATTTTCTTAATTCTGCCAATTCACTTTCATGTAATTATTATACAATCGCATGTTTAATTTCTTGTTTATTAAAATAAATGACTTTTAATTTCCATACAATTCAAAGAAATTATTTTTTAAAATAAATTTCTTTCTAGATTATGATCTGCATCTGGTATTAGCTTACCTAATAAATTAAAACTTGTTGTAGATAGTTATATATGTTTACTCACATTAGAATTGGCGCATCACTATTTTGACCTGGTTTTGATCCGCAAAAGTATATGTGGATTCTATTTTAATTTCCTTGTTTTGTTTTGTTTTTTCTCCAATTTTAAATTGCCCATAGAAATTGGGATATTCACAGAAGAATTTGTGGATTTTCTGAAAAATTTTGACTTTCAGCTGTCTGAGGAAGATGAAACAATGAATAATAACGTTTGGTTAATTTGAGTTTCTACATTTGCTGAAACCACTACATTTGGGACAGTACCGTTAAGTTGAGTTAAGGTAACTTATCCCATTAGTCACTGATTGTGTTCTATCACTTAATGTATAAAGCTTTTTTGGTGAGAGAAGACCAAGGTTATTTTAATGGTGACCCATATCTTTTTCTTTATAAGGTTACCTTTATATTTTCTGCTGTTAAATCACAGTCCAGAATAGTGCTCTTAGGAGACAATATCTTGAGGGTGGTCAATTCTAAAGTCTATATTTCTCAAATTGAGCTGCAAACAAAACTAAGACAAAACTCCCTGGCTTTGACAGTTCTTATATAATACTGAGTTCAGCTTGAGGGCTTAAAGTAAAACAATTATTCAAGAAGGTATAAATGGGACTTTATTTAGATATTTGTATGAATGAAAACTAATCTTTCTGCATTGACATAATTGAATGATAAGATATATATATATATATCACATTTAATAGCATAATATCATAATATATGATAGTAAATGTGACAAAGCCTAATTATTTGACTCACAACTACAAAAGTGGAAAATGATCACTCTTAACTCATACAGCATTACTAGAATAATTGGGCATAATTTTTAGGAAATTATGTGCATTGGTTATCTATTTCTATGTAACAAACCACCCAAAACTCAGTAGCTTGAAATAAGAGCAATTATTTCATTCGCTCATGAATCTGCAATTATGTCAGGTTTCAGAGCAATGATTCATCATTGCTCTCTGCAACATCAACAGTGGTGGCTTAACTATAAGTTGGAGAATCTATCAAATTTCAAGATGGCTCACTCATATGGCTGGCAAGTTAGTGCTGGCTGTGAACAGGGTACTCAGCGGGACTATGGTCCAGGAGGTTTTGGTTCTTCTCCATGTACACCTTTCCATTAGCTGTTTGTGCTTCCTCACAGCATGGTGATTGGGTTCCAAGAGCAAGTATTCAAGAAAATCAGTCAGGAGTTGTATCACTGTTTATGACATAGTCTCACTCAAAGGTCATATAGTCTCACTTCTGCTGTAGACACAATCACACCCAGATTCAAGGAGCGGGAATGTAGGTAGACTTTACTTCTTAATGGAAGAAATGTTAAATCACATTGAAGGAAATGTGGCATTCCAGGTATTGTTATGGCTATTTTTGAAAAATACCATCACCCCTGTTATTAAAATAACCTCATTAAAAGCCTTGGTCTCAGATCTATAAGACTCAGTAGAAATTTCAGTTTAAAAATGCATCCATTGATATTTATTTCTCCAATTTTCTCTCGTCATCTATTGCTGTGAAATGAGAAATTACTTGACTAAAATAATCTTCTTTATAAAATCTCAATAAACACTGTATGTGTAAAAGAATTAGTCAATCAGATTTCCTTGGAATCACTTCCTTGAGTCGATCATTATGAGAAAACATAATATCTAAGTACATAAAACATCAAGTAAAACATTTTTCTGCTTTGCTTTGATATCTTTAATTTTATTTTTTATTTTATACATTTTATACTTATGTACTGATTTCTGTGTGCTTACATTTTGCAATATTTGAAAGAGTTTAATATTGATTAAGCATGCATAGAATTTGTCTATTATTGAACAGAATAACTAAAATCGTAATGGAAAATAAGATTAGTAGTAAGTAAAATTTATGTTAATAGAAAATAATTTTTTCATTATCAAGAGGAGAATACTAAGAGTTTATTGCCCTAAAACAAACAAATCAAAAGAGAGTCTGTGTAAGCATCTATATCTGACAAAACAGAATTAAACTTTTTTATTATTGTTGTTTGTATATTTCTACAATCAGGTACCTGATTATACTTATAAAGTGGCAGATTATAATTAAAATTGCCAGATTATAATTAAGCCCCCAACATGAGCTCTCATTCTGCAAAACAAATTTAGAATTCAGTTCTGTAGGGATTCTATTTTTGAGAATTTCTTAAATTTATTAAAAACACAGAACGCAGCAACAATGGTATCACTTAGAACTTATTTTCATAATCTATGAAAAATAAATTAGAAATGTTAAACTGATTCCATCTGAAGCATATGTAGTAAAAGATACATGAAACCAGTTTGGCTCAATTAAAATTTGTTTAAGTAAAATATTCAATACAATAACCAATCTGGGAAATTTTATAGTCTACATGCTGAATAACTTAACATATATTTCACATTTCCATTGGTTTCTTTATGTCATATATGAGTAGGAAAAGTCAGGTTCCCAATTTAGCATATGGGCTGTTTTAACACAGGAGCATAAAGAACATGGAATGTTAGGATTTTGCAATACTGTGGTACCAGTTCATTTATTCAAAAAGAAAAAAAAAAATCTCATTTTTTTGGAATACAGCCAAAAACCCAGAAGTAGGCAGCCAAAATAGACAAATGTAAACTTATAGGAAAATCTCTCATGATTTCAATCAGAAACAATTTACCATTATTTTAAGAAACATTTTATCTAGCTAGATTAGTGCTCTCCAGAACAGCCACAACAAAGTGCATACTTTCAACAGCATGAGAGAACGTGGAAGGGAAAAAACATCTACTGAGTGCATTATATGCACCAGGAATCCTGTTACATATTTTATAGATGTTGTTCATTTAGTTCAAACAACACGTAGGTCTTATTATCCTCATTTCATAGGTGAGGATGGTGAGTCTCCTTAGATAGAGTAATTTACTCACCGTGAGAGATCCAGGATATTTGGCTCAGGTCTGTCAGCCTCAGAGGCTCATTCTGTTTTCACTTTAAGTATATTACTCTGTTTCCCTCTGGAGTAGTGGAGAAGTTACTACTGTGGCAGTGTACTGATCACAGCATGACTTCTAAAAGCTTGACACCAGAAGAG
Source organism: Pteropus vampyrus (assembly GCF_000151845.1). Lineage (NCBI taxonomy): Eukaryota > Metazoa > Chordata > Mammalia > Chiroptera > Pteropodidae > Pteropus > Pteropus vampyrus. The sequence goes on along the minus strand of NW_011888806.1, from coordinate 1,436,695 downwards.
AACAAAAACTGAAGGATTAAATACAGAAATCATACTGCAAGATTAAACACTGAGAACAAAATAACAGATTGGGATCATTTATGCTTTTTTAAAAAAATTATTCAACATGGTTGAAATGCTTTACCCTATTACAACCCAGAAGAATAACTAATACAGATAATAATTTACCCAAGTGTGTAATAGAGTTTAGAAAGATTTTCCTATATAAAATACATACATACATGCAAACTTTATCTGCCTAGAAGTAAATTTTGATTATACGGAAAATGATTAGGTCAGGAGTCAGGTAACTGGTACCTCAGATTATTCAGTTGATTTCACCCTGGAAGCCTTTTCAATTTATCTCTCTATCAGTGAGCCTTACTTATCTTCATCCCTCATTTATTCCATTTTTCATTCCTAACTTTGTTTCTTTGTTGTTATTTTAAAAATGCTGAATATAGTCATAGTTTTATGCTTTAATTCAAAATGACTATTTATGTGTTAAAATATTTTAATTTTTTCTAAAGAGTGCCATTAAATTAGATATCCATAAGAAAATAAATGAGCTTGGAGCCTACATTTTGAGGAAGTCCCACAGGCATAGTCAGAAAAATATTTCCCCTATCATGCCATATCAATATTGCCTCTAGAGTTAGATAACATGTTTGTATTTTTAAAAATAAAATTAACGAATTACTATGACATTTCTGTTATCAATACATATATTTGTATAAGTTGAGACAGTTGTTAAACTTCCTATGTATTTCTCAAAGATCCGTTTTTAGTCAACATATTCATACATATATATTTCAAAAGAAATGAAGTTTTACTGAAGTAAATGAATCATTGTTACATGTTAGAAATAGGAACCCAAAATATGAATTTGCTATTTAAACTGTTCGCTATTTAAAGATTATACCAGATTAAGCATTTGTAGCATATGACTAAGCACGTTATCACTTGTTTTATCATTAACATTTACCAAATGTTAACATCCTTAAGGAAAAGATATTATCTTATTTGTGCTAGGCAAATTTCATCTAAATCTGGTCTTCTTCATCATGTAAAGCCCAGGAGTATGCAATTAACTTTGTATTTGAAGTCATAAGGAACGAATTTCTCTGACTTTTCTCATTCTTATTGATTGGATCTTGGATGAGGTTGGATTTTTAATTTTTGTTGGGACTATGTGGTTGGGTGGGAGGAAATTAATATTGTAGATGTTTGTTCTGTGACAATTACTATTTGTTTCTTTCTGTCCCAGACATTTCATTAATTCTTCACAATAAGGCAAATAGAGTGTTTTAGGTCATGTTTGACTATAAGGAAACTGAGTCTCAGGAAACTCAGAAAACTAAGAAACTTTGTTAAATCTACATAGTTAGAAAATAATAGTGCTTAGTATTTGAATCCTAATGACCAGCTATCCTAAGGCCAACAATCTTTCCATGATACTCTACCGTTATGATCTATGGCAATAAGAAATATTATACATAATTTTCTGTTTAAAAGAAGAGCAAAACACTCCGAATTTGGGGTCACACAAAACATATCGATTCTGTAGAACATACAATCTAAAATTTTCTAACTGTATTTAATGTAAAAATATATTAAGTTGTCATTTTAATAAATATAATATATTTTACAATATTTATATTTATCAGTATACTCACCAGCTTTTCTTCTACTTTTAATGTGCTTATAAATGTAACCCAATTTTCATAAAGTTTAGGTCATTAAAAGTCCAAAATTCTTTAAATATCTTTAATTATCGAAATTATGTAAAGATTTAATTTAATTCACAAAGAATTATTTGAAAATAGGATAACTCCTTATTTTAAATTGCTCATCTAAGGCAGACTGAAAAGAATTGGTTACTTTCTTATAGGAGTTTATCAAATTCTCTTTTCTGACTTTTTTTCCTGAATTTGTCATTGTTTAGCCATTCATTATTTTGTTGCTTAATATTGCCACATCATCCACTGCACTATTTTTCTCAGTAGGCTCACCCAAATGACAAATTGTTCCCTTCTTATCAAAATTTTCAATTGATCTTTTACGTCTTCTCTAGTCATTCTAAAGGAAAGATGTGGTCTGATCACCTCCATGCACCAAGTTTATGGCCCCAGACCTATGAGCTTTCATTTGTATGGTTTATCTAAAGTAAAAAATACAAAATAAAAAAATCTGCCATTTATAACAGGACATTTATTGTTTTTAATTAGAATGAATCATTGCATAACAGAAATAGCATATGCATGGAGCAGAATTGGTTCTAAGTTTAGGACTGTGCTGGCAGAGAGTATCAGAAAATTGCTTGGCAGTCCCTTTCTTTGGCTTCACTGTACAGTCATTGATGATGCAGCATCCAGGCTCTGAAGTGAGTATTAAAAGAATCTCTTGCCAGTATCTTTTATTTATGTTTCTGTTCATATCAGGTTCAGAGATTCTTTAGAACTGAAAGTCTGCCTCTCAAAATGGCCTCTGACTACCTATTCATTGGTCTGTTCAACCATTTGAAAAAAAACACTAATCACTAGCAAACCTGTAGTAGTAGTGAAGTCATTTATTGGGTAGATTTTCTGTAATAGAGTGACAAGAAACTGGGATTAGCACCTGAAGGCATTAGAGATAAAGAGTTAAGATTATCAAACTACAAAGGTTTCAAGGGAAACATATCTTTTAAATCCTCTGCTTCAGAGTACTTTCCTTCACTTTTTTTCAGCTACCAGAGTTTTGTCCATTTTTCAAGGCATAGCTCAAATTACACTTCCTGAAGGAAACCTCAAATCTTTCTTTATGGATCTTATTATACCAAGTGGTTTTTGTTTTTTGTTTTTTTGTTTTTTTTACAGGATACATAACCAGAGTGTGCTACTTCAAAGGAGTTCCTTGGGGGGACGACATTTGTTTAAACTCACTATCTTTGCTCAGAGCATTCTTAAAATAAAACTCCTTTTAAAAATTTGCTTTCAGAATTTACTGTGGAAGAAAATCATCAACTTCATTACTTTATAGATACAAGACATACTTCCTTAATACCTAACCTCTATTCTTTCTTCTTCTTCTCTCTTCTTCTATCTTGATTTTTTGACATTAAGTTCTATCTTTTCATCTTTATTCTCAACTAATAAAAAATAAACAGCAACTCAAAGAAGGGTAAAAGTAGTAGGGTTAGGAAATCCTCTGTAAAGCATATAAAGCATAGAATAGTTATTAGAGTGTTAACATTTGAGGGCCATCTATGATTCGTTGATCATTTTGATAAGTACTTTATATGAATTAACTTGTGTGTTCCTCCCGAAAATCATATTGTACATGCCATCATTATGCCTATTTTGCACAGTGAAATAAATTAGAAAAGTTAAGTGACTTGCTCAAAGTCTTGCAGGTAGTTAAATGGTAAAACAGAGATTCAGACCCTGTCAGTTTGATCTCAGGTCCTGAACTCTAAGTAACTACTCTAGCTAGATTAGATGGTTTCATTATAATTGAGAGATTAGTCAAAACTTCTGTTTATTTTTATTTTATACACAGTATTTTAGAATACTCCAATTTGAATTTTCCAATACTCTATCTTCAGACCATGCTATTCAGGAATAATCTCCATACTCATGGTTACCAGTGCTTTTCACGTTTCCTTCAGTTCATGTATTATGCAGAGTCTATGCTATGTGTGCTATCTGAGTACTGGACAATTAACACTGATTATGAGTAAGACCAAAGGACCACAATATTCATTAGACTCTCTCTTCCCTGCTGTGTATGGTCATATGCTGAAATGCTAAGCCATCCATTCAAAGAAGATGGAAAAGATTTTCATAGGAAAAAAGTAACAGTTCCAGAACCAAGATGATTTATACTGTCTCTCCTAATAACATCCCTTCCACATTCCTCAGAAAATGATTGAGTGATTATGGTGATATGTTGAAAGAGGACAGAAAAATGGGAGCAGATCGTAAAAATAAAATTTTTTTTGAGGATTTGGATTTCTAGTAATCTATATAAATCTTGGTACACTGTTGAGACATCTAAAATATGGTATTTCCAGTATCCTGAGCAACTCATTAGCTTGATGAAGAAAATAATATCTATTCAATTAGATTACTTGTATTATCTTTTAAAGTACTTTAATGCCACACTGGGTTATGATAACAAAAGAGAAGGGAGCTTCTGGGTATAAAAGAATGTCATATATACTGCAGCTAAGTTATTTATCATAAGCCAAAGTTTTCTCTATAGTAACCCTCCCTATTGTCATCCAGAATTTACTAAAAACTACCAAAACAGCCCATTTTATTTTTCCAGAGTTTTACCTTTTAGATCAAAATATATATCCCAAATCTCAAGGCAATATAAAAAAATACAATTTTTATTCCATTTGAAATGTCTTTAGATTATTTTAATGACAGCTACTCAAACGCTGTCCTTGAATTTTTTTGTTCAATATAGCCATTGAAAGTATTTTTGTAAGCCTTAGCTTTGAGTTCATTCATTCAATTGTAAAATATTTATTGAGCATCTATTTTATACCAGGTACTGTTCCAAGAACTTTGATATAGAGATAAATAAGATTGATAAGATTCTGTTCTCATAAAGCTTATGTTTTAGTTAAGTATGATAGAAAATAAGCATATACACATATATGTACACACATACACACCCAAGATAATTTTAAATGGTACAAAAGTATATATTATACAAAATATAAAATATAGTATTGACATGAAGATTACTGGTACAGTGAGATTAAGTGTGTGTATGTGAAGGGGCATGTAATTTTGGATGAGTCCTCTTTAGAAAAGTAACATGATATGAGCTTTAAATATTTGATAAATGGAAATAAACATAAGGCAAGTATATGTAGGGCATAGGGAGAATATTGTATGAAATGATTCAAGAATAAAACCACATCAGACTAAGAAAGAGTTTATCATATATGTGAAGGAGTTTGATGTATGTGTAGTGGAAGCCATTGGAAAGTTTCCAGCAGGAGAAATATATAATTTGATTCATTATTTGAAAAGAAAACTCAAGTTATGAAGATAACAGACCATGTTGGACTACAAAAGTGAAGGCAGAAAGATGATTTTGGAGTAATTGTGGTATGTTAGGAAATAGATGATAGAAACTTGGATTAGGTGGTAATAGTGGAGATGATGAGAAATAGCTAAATTTAAAATATATTTGCCAGTAGAGTTGACAACACTTGCTGATGAATTACAAATGAGGGAAAAGACAAGAAGAATGAAAATGGCTTGTAGAATTTGGACCTGGACAGATTGTGGGGATTGGAGGAATGACTATGGCAATTATTGAGATGCAGAGAAAGAGAATGTTCAGAAATGGGGTATGGGAGAAAGGGGAATCAAACATTCTCTGTGGAACATGCTAAGTTTGAAAAATGTATTAGATATCTAAGTGGAGATATCTAGTAGGCAGGTGG
>NW_011888806.1:1427304-1430722 GCF_000151845.1 Pteropus vampyrus | reverse complement strand
AGTTTTACCCTAAAGGAGGGTAGAAAGATATAAAGTAATTTGGCTGAAACATAGGATCAAGGAAGTTTTTGTTTATTTTTAATGGAAAATTTTCAAACATAAAATGATCAATAGAAAGGGAAAAACATGATGATATAGGAAAAAGGGAAACATAATTGCTAGAATAAAGTCTCTGAAAAGACAGGTGTTATGAAGAGTTTAGGAACCAGTGGAAGATTTGGCCTTGAGAGCAAGGTCAAATTTCTCACTATAACACATGTTTTCTCATCATCATTACCAATGTTTGACATTTTCTTAATATCGAAAAGTATTTATTTCAATTTTATATTAATTATTAAGTTAATCATGTAGCTGCTTAAATACATGCATATCAAAATGTTAAATATAGTAATAGATTTGTAAAATACTGTCTAGTTTTAAAGTGATCTAATATGTAATACCTAGTTAAATGTTTCTATAAAAGCACTTAACATTCTTAAGGCTTCAGAATAAAAGAAATTATTCATTTTAGACTAACTTTAATATGTAGAAATTACAGTTAAAAATAATCTCGGCAAAATAGAGTTTAGAGTAATCATCGTTATTTGATGGTGGTTGTTTTTCAAAATCAAGGCAATTCAAAGAAATGTTCTGTGGACTCTCTTTTCTTTGAAGAAAACACAAGAAGGTAACAATGGATAGTCACAATTTATTGATTAGGCATTTAATGGTCAATTAATGCATTCTCTTTCTATTTAAATGAAATTTATTTACTCAGCTTATTATTATCTAGCCACAGGGATAAAATTTTTGCTCATTTGCTTCTGATAGTTGGCAATGTTCAAAGGCAAAATGCTGGAATTTACATTTAACAATGCACACTAGTCATGTCATCGCCTAACACAGAGCCTAGTGTGTGACTAAACATAAGCCATGTATGAAGAAAAGAACAGAGGATAAACACATCAGTAGATGAGAGCTCTGACCATGCCTTAGCACCAAGGGCAAAGAAAGCCTTTGATCTTACTTTATATTTGCTACAGGGGTATGTCATAGGAAAAACAAGGAAACACAATACAGAAAGTGTTTTTGAGACATAGTTCCAGAAGACCTCTTTCCACAGGTTATTCTTCTCTTATATCGAACTTCTGAGGTCAACGAAAGGTTCTCCCAGTTAGAAACTACAGCTTTATCAAATAACTTCTGAAAAATTATGTTTTTGCAGAGAGAGAAAGTGGAGAGGAGGGAAAGGGAGAAGAGGGGAGAAGAGAAGAAAGGAGAGAAGGATGAGCACAGAGAAATAGGAAAGCAACCCAGGAAAAGGTCAAAACTATTTCTATGCACTTATGATAGACAATCCCCAATTTCCTAAAGAGAAAATCAGACAAAACAGAGGAAGTCAAAGTCACAAGCTTATGCCAATGATTCACAAGCAGAATGGGACTAAATATATATAAATTTCAGGACAACATATGGCAAATCAAAGCAAAAATAAATCTAGTTTCAGGATCCTTGAGAGCTTGCCCTGGTAACCACTTAACCATCCCTAATTTGGTACCTTTCAATATAAACTAAAACATACCTATGTCATGAAAAACATTTAGTGAAAAATAGACAAATAATAAGTTATTAGTTTGATTATTAGTTCTAAATCAAAAGCTAGATCATAGTTGTAGGGATATTCAATTCAGCTGCTATATCAAATAAAATATCAACTTGAAAAAAATCCTAGAACAATTAGAAAATTTTTTTTTTAGTAATGGTATTATATCTCAGTCTTTAAAAATCAATTCAAAGGCCAAATCCAAATAAGTCCCAGTAGATACCAAAACCTTGATATATAGGGGCTAATATAACTTAGGCTAAAAGTATATTTGAGAAAGCATAGAATAAACGTTTATTTGAATGGAGAGACAGAAACATTACAAAATTTACTGTTGAAATTTATTATGAAGAGTAAGTAGATAATGACATTTTTTTTAAAATAAAGATTTAAACAAGGTTCACATGTCAGTTGTATATTGGATAGAGCAGACGGAAGAGATTGAAATTAGAACACCTTCAAAGCTCTTTGATTCATCTCTGTGTGAGGTGATGAAACTGTGGATTAGGATGTCGATAATGAACACAAAATGAAAAGAACTTGTATAAGAAATATCTTAAAATAAAAATTGATGGAATTTGATGACTAACTGGATCTTAAAAAGAAGATTCGGAATGATTCACATACCGTTCAAAATTCAGAGACTAGATGACTAGCTCAAATCAGGACTAAGAAGTAAGGGATTTTCAGTAAATACAGTTAACTGAAATGTCACAAGCTAGGAAGAAAAATAATTTACAATATGTTGGCTTCCTCTTCTTTAGAATTTGGCAAAAAAAAAAACAACAACAAAACAGGAGAATGTCAACTCAGTCTTATTTTAGTCTATCTTCAGTTGTCTAAACAAAGCCTATAGCCTCCTATAATGCTCCTTCTATTACTCCCTTCAATTTTTCTCTGGTTTATTCCATCCTCCCTGATGGAACTTTGGGAAAAGTGTGAAGTGCTAACTGCTTCTAATAGACATTTGTGTCACAGATCACACTGTACATTCAGATCACATTTTTCCCAAATTCGATATTTAAATTATCCAATCAATGAAGAAAAAATGCCAAGGAAATTATATAATGGACAAAGATGATATAGTGAAGAAAATATTACAAAATCTTCTTTGCCCCCTTGGAGCTTAATCACCAATGCAGACTTTATAAATTTTAATTAATTTGTTCATGCTTTTATAACTTTTAAATTTTAGTTTAATTGATTTTAAATGGTTCCAATGATTATGCTTTAATAAAATTTTACAAATGGCATACTTTTAAAAAGTCATAGGTTTTATTTGTTCTCTTTTTACTGAGATATATTTGAGAGTCCCATGTTAACAAGCTCTAGGAAAAGTTTGGTTAATAAATTTCTCTATTTTACACAAAAATTACAATTAAAGCCTGATATATTAAAGTGGGTGCTTATTACAGGAGTTTCTTAATAAGTATAGTTGACCCTTAAACAACACAGGAGATTAAAGCCGCTGACCCACCCCCTCCAGGCAGAAATAGCATATAACTTTGAATCCCCCAGAAGTTAACTACTAATAGTCTACTATTGACTAGAAGCCTTACCTATAACATAAATGGCCAATTAACCAATATTTTGTATGTTATATGTATTACATTCTGAATTCTTACAATTAAGTAAGCTAGAAGAAAGAAAATGTTATTAAGATAATTATAAGAAAGAGAAAATACATTCATAGTATGTCGTGTCCAGCAATTTATTGAAAAAAAGTACTCATATAGTGGACCCACACAGTTCAAATCCATGTTGTTCAAGGGTCAATTATAATAGAAAATATAATACGTATAAATAGGTACTCTTTGGATTTTTCCATACTTCGGC
>NW_011888806.1:1417342-1426074 GCF_000151845.1 Pteropus vampyrus | reverse complement strand
CGGTGAAAGAACCAAACTGATGAACAACAAGGCAAAGTTGGTGCAAAAGAAGTGAAATCAGCCCAGTAATTGTTTGATTACTAAAAGGAAAATACTACTTCTGGAGGGATATGTTTTAAATGAACTAAAAAATAGGACATTCTGGTCTCAGCAGGCATCAATTAAAAAGTTGCAAGGTTTGTTTTACTGGCACTAGGAGGTGCCCAGTAGTAATTTATTTTCTCAGAGATCTTTCATGCACAAAATCAACTCCTCTTTTATTTTTAGACCCTCTAAGTCTCCTAAAGGAAAAAATATGCCAGTCAAATGGCAAATCAAAATCAAACTTACACATAATCCACAGTGGGAAAAATTATTTATGTACCTGGGAATATAGCAAATAAGCTACTTGGAAAACTTATTTTAGTCTGCTTAATAACTGAGGAAAACAAAAGAAGAATCAAATTATTATTGTGAAATAATGGACAGAAATATCCATCAGAATGAATAGAAGAATGAACTCTCGACTCATTTGGGTGTAACATTTTTAGAAGACTTTAGGTGCTTAGAAATGCATGGTGTGTATAAGCCATTATTCAGTTAATGAGATGTTAAACCCCAATTTGTGTTGAAGTCGTCCAGTGTTGCTTTTCATTAAAGAGATAATGACTCAGAAGATATTTTAGGTGTCTCTACAAGCTTCTGTTTTCATTCTATTTTTATTTGGCAAATTGGGTCACATTGTATTACAAGAAGATAATCTGACCTATAATATACCCATGTTACCTGATTTTGCTACACAGAAATGATAAAACATGATGGCTCCTTTGCACCTGGCATGCAGTCTCAGCCTGATGCCATGCTGAAGCAAGTCAGCAGACTTTTATGCAATAACCTAAATTTTGTTTTAAGGCACATTTGTGTATATTAAACTGTGCTCTTGGAAGGCAAAACATCTGCAACAGTTCCGTATGCTAAAGTAGGTAATATCACAAAGTCTGATAGGTTGGAGCTCTTATATCCCTCTTGGATTTGTTTATTGGAATTACAAACTAGCTGAGGGCTCACTCTCCATAGAACTCATTAGCTAGAGGGAAGAAGCACCTGGCAGTCACTGAAGTGCTAATGGTGACTCCAAAAGTAGTAGACTATCTTTGGAAGTGTATATAACCAAGCTTCCGGGCAATTTTCTAAGCTGCCAGGCTCCTTGGTACAGAATCTAGCTCTTTCAATCTCTCTCTCAGTACAAAGTGTGAGACTATCATGGAGAAAAGGCAATTCGTAAATGTTTTACTATAATCATAATTCTCATTACAGATGAAGGTATGGCAAAATCAGTCAACTCTTACTTTATTGGTAATGGAAACTGCCTTTCAGAAATAAGTTGAGTAACATGTCTCTAGGCAGAGGTTAGCCAATTTTTCTGTAAAGGCCCAGATAGCAGATATTTTTAGTTTTATGGGCTGAACTAATCAACTCTGCCCTTGAAATGTGGAAGCGGCTATAGACAATACCTAAATCAATGAGTGTGACTGTATTACAATAAAACTTTATTTACAAAAACAGACAGCCCATAGGCTATAGTTTATTAACCCCTTCTCTAAAACCATGTAAAAGTTTATGCCTTGATTCACTAACCTTATTGCTAGGCATGTACCCTAAGGAATATTTTTACAAGAATAATTTTAAAATATGTATTTCCACCCTAGTGGTTAGTGATTTTATCCATAACAGGTAAAATTGTAATTGCTTTAATGCTTAACAACAAAGAAATAGTCAAACATATCAAATAGAGGTAACCTTATGCATCTGCCCAAACATAAATTTGAAAAATGTATGATGATATCTAAATATTTAAATTTTAAATAAATGAGACTAAGTCAAAAAAATTCAGGCTACAAAAATTTGTATACATAAGGACAGAAATTAAACATGAACACACATAAAACATTTTAAAAATTCAGAGTATAAATAAAAGTTAAATTATTCAAAATTCATACATATAAGACAAAGGGAAATCACTGGGATATATTCATACATCAATTTAGCAGTCTCTTATTGAGCATTTCTAATGTGAAAGTCACTGTGGTAGGCATTGGGACAACAGAAATAAATGATAGCCTTCCCTTGAAAGGAGCTTACAGAGAAACAATGAAATATGACAGAGAAGATGAAATTATGACACATCCTCCATTGGATGATGAGGAAGGAAATTCTAAGAGAGCCATAACAGCATGAAAGTCTGGAGAAGAACTTGCCATAAGGGAAGTTAGTAGTTTAGTATGGCTGGTGCTCTTAGGTGGGGAGTGAGGAGAGGCCTAAGACACCAGGTTGTGGAGAGCTTGATATGACATGATAAGGAGTTTAGACTTTATCCAGAGGCAATATGGCTTCATTGGAGGGATTTAAATTCAAAGTCAAATAATCACTTTAAAAAATGTTTTGGTAGTAATATAAAGGATCTATTAGATAAAGCAAGGACAACAGGTAGGAAACAATTTTAAGAAACATTGCAGAAAAGTTATGTTAGAATATCAGTTGAATCCTGAATTCTTCTCTTACTAATTGTGTGACCTGCATCAAATTTGTTAGCCTTTCTATGTCTCCTTCTCCTCTTTTGTAAAAATGACATAGTAATCCTTTGCTTGGTATAGCATTATAAAAATTATTTTTAAATATTTTAATGCTATTACTTTAATACATGTCTTAAAGAATAAACATATAATTGGAAGCTGTTATTACTGATTATAATAATATAGGTTAGAAGTGTTGGGGACTTGAATAAGGAAGTGAAGAAAGATTAATGAAGCCCTTGGATAAGAGAAGGAAAATTAGGTGTCAGAATTAACCTGGAAGATTAGGTCATCAATCCAATCTGAAATAATATGAAAAAGAGCTAATGTGAGAGTTAGGTACTTAAGAATTTGGCTTCCCTTGGAAAATTATTAAAATATTTCAAGTATAAAACTTTTAGAGTCTGATCCAGTACTGATACAAAAATATGAAAAATATGACTTTATCAAAATATGCAAATTATGTAAGATATATGCTGTGCTGTGCTATGCTTATAGGTGTGGGGAAATGTGAAGAGGAGAAAATTTATCTAAATATATGACTGAAAGAATGCTGTAAAGATCTGACCTGCCATTGTATATGTCCTCTGAACAGAATTTTCTAATCATCTATTAGTGTGTGAAATCCATTTTGGCATGAAAGATATAACTATTGTTGATGAAAAACTCTTCCATATTTTCTAAAGAATTCAAAGTGGAAAATCAAGAAAATAAATTTCTAATAATAGATCCAATGGTATTCGAATATGTTTGAATTGATACTATTGACTGGCAGTGCTAGTTTCCTCCCAACTTTCAATTCTATTTTCCTAAGCAGATGTTGCCTCTAGCAGAAATAGCATGTAGGCAGGCACAGCTGCAGCCCCCCTTCTTTGTTTAGTTCTCTCTTCTGTGTAATCTAGAATGCCTGTCAATGCTCTTCACCATTGTATACTTTTTTTTATTCGGTGCATCATTTCTCCATAAATAACTTGCTAATATCACGTTCTTGTCTATGATGTGGTAGCATATCAAAAAGGCTTTTTAATCTGTAAACAAATATATGTCTATTGCTTTACCACTGTCAAGAACTCATTGACTCTCTTGCCTGATGAAAGTTGATTGGTTTGTTAAGCCCAACAATCATTTCTTTTTATCAATCCATGCTAAATTTTTTTCATACCTTTTTATTCTTGCTTAAGTATCCCAATATTATTTTCCATAATCATTTAATCCAGTGTGTGTGTGTGTGTGTGTGTGTGTGTGTGTGTGTATTTTTTTTAAACTAGAGTTACAGTTCTCCTTTTTAGGGGCTTAATGTCTATTGTGCTTCTCTCCATAAGAAGAAGGAATCTGGCTGAATTTCGCTCAATTCGATATTTATATTGTTCTTTAACAAATGAATTTTCTCTTGTTCTGACTTTCTTAAACTAACATTTGTTAAGTGGAGCACAGGGTGCCAGATGGTGAATCACATTCAACAACGGACCCAAGAGAATCTGAAATATTGAAGTTTATTACTCACAAGTCTTGGAGGAAGTACACGGCATGTTTGAGGGGATATTTGGGGAGGTCAAGGCAGAGTGCAGACAGAGAGCCATAGAATCTGGGGCACATGCCTTTATTAGGGTCCATGGGTGGAGTGCTTTGGGCTTTCTAGGCTAAAGCTAGATTGATCAATTCAAACTAAAAGAACAAAGTTTTGGTAAGTTTCAAGGGAGTCATATCTAGTAATAAGGTGAAGCCCTGGAAGGTGGAGGAGACTGTTGATCACAGGGATATTGGGGAAGTCATGTCAGGAAACTTATATTTGCTTATGACTCTGTAGGCCCTTATTTAAAGCATGCATCTGCATCAGGGGACTAGTGTAGATTTAAGATCTCTGTAAGCTGTTTGGCCAAACAAAATGGATGCCAAGGTATCAATACTATGGAGTAGCTTAGCTAAACTCTGGACACCCAAAATAGGAAAAAAATGTGATTCATTTGATCTGACCACAATTGAATAAAGTTTATATAAAATTGTAAAGAACAATTAGGTACTTTACATCTCTTTGTAATGGAAGAAAGGTAAGACAGGAAGGTTCTGGAAAAGCCAATTTCACCTTATATCTCTCCATAAGCCATGTGGTACCCTATGAAATTAGACTCTCTGACAGTGACATTCATTCAACAATAGCTCCATCAGAATGCTCCTACAGTGATCAACAAAGGGAAGGTGTGACTTCTAGATATATATTCTTAGTTATTTTAAATACTAAAATTATACTTTCTGGACACTATAATTTTTATTAGACTGTCATTTTAACTTAGTGAAATAGGATACAATATACTATTAATCCAAAAACATGACATTATGAAGTGATCAAATGTTGAGAAATTGTGTTAAGCTTTCTATCTAGTGTAAATTATATCTGTAAAATGATACTGTGGTCATTTAGAACCAGCAGCGGACCTAAATAGCATTGGAGAAGTAATAAATTATGGCTGAAATGGGTATTTCTGAACAATAAAGTGAAATAGAACAATAAAATATGTATTTAATGATTGACAGGAAATCAATGAAGAATAGACTAGCCATTTGGCAGCATGCTGAAGTATTATAAATTTTAGTAGAAATAATACAATGTTAATTCTATTCATTTCACAAATTGTCTGTAATTTAATCAAATTGATTCAGCATCTATTTCATATAAAACACTATTCTAGTTATTGGGCAGGAGAAAAATATTTTCTCTACTTTTAAGGAAAAGCATAAATGTACACAAATAATATATAGTTATCAATGAAGAATAGAAAAAAGAGAGGGAGCTGAATATGGTCTATGAATATATCTGAAAAATGGGTGTGGTTAATCGCAAAGTCTCAAAATAAATCATAGACATTGTAATTTAAAGATGTTGCTTTCAAATCCTAATCCAATAAGAGAATTTCAAATAGGACATCTCAAAACTGGGCCCAGAACATTATCAGATCCTGTAGCTTTTTACTAACTACTGGATTCTAAACTATTGGCCAAATCCTCAAATTCTGTTATAGGTAGCTTCAAAGTTTATTTTAACACAAAAATTAATAAAAACTATTCATAAAAATAAATGAAGAGAAAATAGTAGACATATTTAAAAGAGAAAGTAAAAGAAAAAAATATATATATACAGTCTTTGTTAATATTTTCTTATTTTAAGAAATCAGTCAGACACAAGAATAAAGAAGTAGTGACAATCATTATGCATAACACATTTTGGTTCTATAATATGCATTGTCGTAAATTGTAGTGAGAAAAATCAAAGAGAATAAATCAGTGTTTATATCTTTGATGCCAAGGAATTATCAATTTTTCAACAAACCTTAGAAGAATTTGATTGGAATAATATACAATTCTCACATGATATCTGAAAATGGTTATTTACCATATAGTTCATATTTATTCACACAATAAATATTTGTTTCATATATATTACATGCCAGAAACTTTGCTGGGCAGCCGAAGTACATTAGTCTACAATATTACTAATTTAATGAGAGAATAACAGAAGATGACAAAAATAAATGATGGAATTCTGAAGCAGAATGATGGCTTAGAATGAAGAAGAGACAGTAAGTGGGCTAAATAGGAGAAATATTACTTCAAAGGGAAATTATCAAATATAAAAATGTTAAAACAGGCAGTTAAGTCAATTCCATATGTATAGGGTGGTGATGGCATTTCAGAGAAAGTAAAAATGATACAAATAAAGAGAAGCACTAATTTTATTGTTTTAGCCTGAATATCAGGTAAATGATATAGGGTGTGTTCATTCTGAGGAATACCATTTCATTTACTAAGGTATATACATCAATAAATTCCAAAGTTGTCATAGAAATACAAATAGCTTAGAGAAGTTCTAGAATCCCTTTCATTTAAAGATGAGCTACCCATAGTTCTGGAAGTATTTAATCTAACTAGAAGAAGACCTATGGGAGTAGGAAAGTCTCTCCAGGAGCACAAACACATCCCACACTGAGGAAATTATGGATATTCTAACAAGTAGATCTTATGAACTCTAGTCATGGGGAGTAACAACTCATTTGTTAGTTTAGCTCCTAAATTCCCTCATAAACTCTAAAAATGGTGTAACTGCATTGTTCCAATAAGTCTTCTAGTGAAGTCTTTTAGACCCTTCAGATACCAGTCTTGTGGGAGAGGTTTGGCCTGAGGAGCTACTGAATTCCTCGGACTGGTAACATTTAAGGAATGTTGTTAGACTGAGGATGGATGTATTGGTCAAGGAAAGCACAGGCTTTCTGTATAATAGAACACCTCTAGGGCTTGTTAAAACATTACCCATTCTGCCTGGCTGCAGTTAGTCTACCCTGTTGGCTCACCCTCTTTTGAGTGCATCAACCCCACATGTATTTAAAAGTGAAAGAGAAAGAGAAAATATAGTTTACAATTGGAAAATGGTAAGATGGCTTTGTAAAGAGAAGTGATTACTTAATATATGTACTAGTGAAAACAGACTGCTATTGTAAAAACAACAACAAATATCTACCCAGATAAAATTAGGATTAAGGTGTTCTTCTTAAACTGAAAATAACCTGATGTGAATGATGAAGTCTGGAGGTCAATGGTAACAATGCATCTAAAAATGAAATTGCCCAATGCTGAAGTCTGGAACCACAAAACCTAAGGTCAACAATGGTCATTTTTCACTCTCAGTAAGGCAGTTACTGAGAGTGAAAGAAAAGTCATCTACCTCTACAAATGAGTCATCTACCCCCACCCCTGAACTGGCCATGTAGAGTTGGAAAAGTCTCCAGGTCATGTGCACCCTCATCCTCCATCCCACTCATTTAGGATTAGTGCACATACTATGATAGGCTTTTCTACCTTCCAGTCCTACTACTACTTCCTGGATGACATCAAGTAAATCACAGGAAGTGACTGTTTTCTGATTCCCCAAACTGGGGAGGGTTGAGGAGGGATTAGGGCTCCTCCAACCTGCAATAGATGACTGCTAGAACAGATGAATGAATGTGAATATATAACCATATGATTTATTATCCATGCTGCTTAGACTAGACTCAATAAGGAGAGCAATTCTTTAACATATTTATAGCACCCTAGAAATTCTAAAACAAGCATATTTAAATTTACATATTAATGCAAAATCAAAAAAGCACTCTTTCTTAGTTTTTTTTTTAATTCCATCTTAAAATTCTTTCAGGATGGTCTGTGCCACACAAGGTGCTCTACCACCTCTCTCTCTCTGTCAACATGGTCTATACCAATTCTTCCTTAGTTTCAAAGGGCTATCTAATTCTGTTTCCACATTATGCTTACAATTCATGAAAATGTTGTTCAACAGCTATTCAGATTTTGAAAATGTTTAATTTTATCATTGACTAAGTAAATCTGATTTCATCCATTAATGTTACAATCGTATTTGTAAATTGGAGTCATCTTTAAAAAGATATTTTTGATCCCTTTTTATCTCTGGCCTAGCCCATGTGTATGCTATTTAATTATATTTTGGCTGTAAATTATTTACAAGGGTCATGCGCAAAAGCAAATGTTCTAGGAGTGATAATTTACATGTCTATAATTATAATAAGAGTTTTAAAATTCAGTACATCTACCTATACAAATGAAATAAGAGATAAGACTATGGAAAAGCTCATTTGAAAAACTGGTAACCAAGGACTATGTTTACAAGATGACCTAGTTTACAATTGGAAAATAGTAAGATGGCTTTGTAATCGACAACCCCAGGATCCAGGATTTGAGATTCTTAGCATTGGAGGCAACCAAGAAGATAGCCCACATAAGGAGGGGTTACTTGGGAGTTGAGAACTCATTCAAATAAATGTTTTCATTGTTTGAAGTCAGTTATTACATATTGCTGAATATGCAATCAGTTAGGATTTTCAGTTCTCTGTCTGTATAAAATATTACAACTCACATATTCTCCTCAAACTCAGCAAAATGTAGAAGCTGTCCTGACTCTGAGAGAACAAGTCCTCACTTGTCGGAAACCAGCCGACCAAGTCAAACCAGGTCCCTGAATGGGGGAGCGGGGACTGAGAATAAAGAGAAGACAGACAGGGTGCAGGAGGGAGAACAGATCTCACAACTGTCTCTCCGAGTTTATTTCTTAGGCTCCTTTTTATACATATTCTGTTCTTTTGTGTATCCCAAAATAACATAGTTAAAGTAACATCT
>NW_011888806.1:1415833-1416281 GCF_000151845.1 Pteropus vampyrus | reverse complement strand
ATTAGTATACATTAAATTGATTAGTATTATCTACAGTAATATTGAAATTTCCTAATAATACTATATACGGGACATTAACACAAGTTCTAAGGGCATATGAGAATCTTTTTCCTGAACCACTACTGTGTGAATTGGTCCGAGATTCATTAGTCATGCTAATACTCATTGTCAAAAGTCCGGCAGCTACTTTCCAAATATGAGTCTGCCAAGCGCCAGAGCTTGTTTTCCAGAGTCCAGCAGATAAAGCAGTCTCAGAGTCATAAGGCCAAGAGAAGTCCCAAACAGTCTCATTAAATCCTGTTACCCAGTACAAAGTGACATTCTCTTGATGACAGCGATGCCACCATACCGAATCTTTTTGCACATGCCTCTTCAAGTGACAAAGTTCAAACGAGATCGTATCATTGTTGCTTACAGCTTCGCCATCAGGAGCCCCAAGCATAACAGC
>NW_011888806.1:1413789-1415712 GCF_000151845.1 Pteropus vampyrus | reverse complement strand
AGTGATTAATAACATGTTTAGTAGCTTCACCAGTCAAAGCAGAAGCAAAAATGAATCCAGAAAATGTATCTACAGTGACATGTACATATTTTAATCTACCAAATTCAGGAATGTGGGTTACGTCCATCTGCCAAATTTGATTCGGCATCAAACCATGGGGATTAATACCATAATGAGGAACATGAAAAAACTGAGGGCAAGTGGGACAACTTTTTATAATTTGTCTTGCTGCTTCTCTGGTGAGATGAAATTGCTTTCTTAGATAAGAGCTATTTTGATGATGTATAGCATGAGATTGTCGTGCTTGTTCAACATTACTAGTAAGCGGACATAGGTGGGTGGCTGCATCAACAAGTGCATTAGCCTTAGACAAAGGACCAGGGAGATTTGTATAAGCTCGAATGAGTCACATAGCAGAATTCTTTTCTGTTGTGTATAGCCAATTGAATTTGCGCCAATAATAAATGCACCTCAGAATTGTGGGTAGCAATATAAGGTACAGTCTCCAATATGATTACAGTTTTAGCAACGTATTGACTATCAGTATGTAAGTTAAGGGGTTGTTGAGCAAGTATTTGAAAAACCGCAGCAACTTCCTGCAATTCTACAATCTGAGCAGATGCAGGGGATGTTTGTATGACAGTAGGATTTTGATTGTCAACAGCATACACGGCTTTTCCGTTAGAGGAACCATCAGTAAATATATTAAGAACATTCTGTATCGGGGTGGTCTTAATTATACGAGGAAAGATAAATGATTGCATATTAGCAAACTGTAAAAGTTTGTCACCAGCATAATGATTGTCAATTTTTCCTGTAATATGCAAAGGCTATGTTCCATGAGTCAGAATTTTGAAATAACCAATTTAATTGCTGTTGAGTCAAGGGTACTACTATGATACGTGGCTCTTTGTCAAAGTATTTCCTTGACTCTTCTCTTAACAGCTGTATGAGAGAAGCCACTGCTTCATGATATGGATTGAGAACTTTAGAAGGGGACACAGGGAGGTGGATGCATCGTAAGGGTCCATGCTGCCACAAAACGCCAGTAGGTGTATGTTTTGTAGCGAGAACATATTCATACCACTCTTGAGTATAATCAATATATTGTACCTGCTGGGCAGATATAGCGGATTCTACCAGCTGTAAAGCTTCTCTTACTTCCTGTGTAAATTGTCTAGGTGATGTAGGAGACGCATCGCCTTTTAATACATCAAACAATGGTTTTAATTCTCCAGTGGTAATCTTTAAATGAGGTCTTACCCAATTAATGTCCCCCAGAAATTTTTGAAAATCATTGAGAGTTTTTAAATGATCTCTTCTGATCTGTATCTTTTGAGGCATTATCACCTTGGGATATAACATGTATCCCAGATAAGTATAAGGCTCTTCCCGTTGTACCTTTTCAGGGGCAATTTTTAGTCCCCAATGTTCCAATTCCGTCTGTAATTGATCATAGCACTGTAAAAGTGCAGGCTTGTTTTTATGAGCTAACAGGATATCATCCATATAATGAATTAAATATACTGTTGAAAATTTTCTCCGTATGGAAGCCAATGCTTGAGCCACAAATTCTTGACATAGTATAGGACTATTGGCCATGCCTTGTGGCAAAACTTTCCAGTGATACCTTGTCATAGGTTCTTTAAAATTAGATGAAGGCACACTGAAGGCAAACCGCTTACAATCAACAGGGCATAAGGGAACAGTATAAAAACAATCTTTCAAATCAATAATGATTTTATAAGTATCTTTAGGAATGGCAGCTGGAGAAGGCAACCCAGGCTGCAATGCTCCCATTAGTTCCATTGTCTGGTTTACAGCCCTTAAATCTTGTAAGAGTCTCCATTTTCCTGATTTTTTCTTTATTACAAATATAGGAGAATTCCAAGGGGAATTAGATTCCTCAATATGTCCGCTCTC
>NW_011888806.1:1392152-1413739 GCF_000151845.1 Pteropus vampyrus | reverse complement strand
ACCCAGGCTGCAATGCTCCCATTAGTTCCATTGTCTGGTTTACAGCCCTTAAATCTTGTAAGAGTCTCCATTTTCCTGATTTTTTCTTTATTACAAATATAGGAGAATTCCAAGGGGAATTAGATTCCTCAATATGTCCGCTCTCCAGCTGTTCCTGTACTAACTGCCGAGTGGCTTGCATTTTTTTCTCAGTCAAGGGCCACTGATTCACCCACACAGGATCCTCGCTTTCCAGGTTATTGGATCCACATGGGGTACAGGTTGTTCAATGACCCTTGTCAAAACTATCCAAGCCCTGCTCAAGGTGTCAATGGCATAGGCTGCAAAGGGTTAATTATTCCTTGATTATATCTCCCCATCCCCTGAAATGGGAGTTGTCCCTGATCAAACATTTGTTGAGTAATTATCTTATTTGGGCTGTGGAGATATACTCCCATCTTTTCCATAATATCTCTTCCCCAGAGGTTAACAGGTAATCCTGGAACAATATAAGGTTGGAACGTCCCTTTATTGTTATCTTGATCTTCCCAGGTTAATAAATCACTACTTTGCTCAGGAGTGGTTTGCTGCCCTATTCCCTGCAACTGTGTCATAGTAGGTTGTTTAGGCCACTGCTGGGGCCAATGCTGCAGAGCTATAACAGATACATCATCTCCTATATCTAGTAACCCTATGAATTCTTTTCCTCTAATTTTTAACTTGAGTTTGGGCTTCTTTGACCCAATAGCTTGGATCCAATAGAGATCAGATGAGCCAAA
Source organism: Pteropus vampyrus (assembly GCF_000151845.1). Classification (NCBI taxonomy): domain Eukaryota; kingdom Metazoa; phylum Chordata; class Mammalia; order Chiroptera; family Pteropodidae; genus Pteropus; species Pteropus vampyrus. Next base: position 1,412,981 of record NW_011888806.1, on the reverse strand, counting down.
ACCTTGTGTACCCTTTTGCTTACTACTCTTAGCATGACCAATTGGATTTGCTGGCAGGATAATAAGCTGTGCTATTCGTTGTCCTGCTTGAATTGCAGAAATTTTAGAAGGGGACCCAGTCATAATTTTTATTTCTCCTGTGTGATCAGCATCAATTATGCCAGGATGAACAATAATTCCTTGCATGGTAGTACTACTTCTTCCTAATAGCAATCCTAATGTTCCTAATGGGAGAGGCCCCCACACTCCTGTAGGTAGGGCTTGAATTCCCATTTCAGGGGTTAAAACTGCGTAGGTGGAGGAACTGAGGTCCAGTCCTGCGCTGCCTGAGGTTGCCCGGAAAAGATCTGAACAGACCTCCCTGGGGATTTCCCTGTTGAGGGATGAAAGTTTGCATTGCCCCGTAACATTGTGCAGGGGCCCGGGGCGGGCCCCTCCATCCGTTTCCCTGAATAGATTGGCCCGCCACGTTGGTCTTAGACTTACAATCTCGTGCCCAATGCTTTCCTTTTCCACATTTCGGACACACTCCAGGCGCCCTTGGGATATTGCCCCTAGTGGGATACTGTCGAATCTGATGGCCAGATTTTCCACATCCAAAGTACACACCAGTATTAATCCCTCTTTCTTTCCTATATTTTGCTTGACCTGTTAATACTTGCTTAATAGATTTTCCTTGCAGTGCTGTAGCAATGGCTATTCCTTGGGTATAAGAAGGCCCAATGTCCGAGCAAAGTCGGATGTAATCTCCAAGATCCCTTTTCTTTTTAAAAGGTCTAATTGTGGCCTGACAAGCAGAATTAGCATTCTCATAAGCTAATTGTTTTACTAGAATAGTTTCGGCCTCGGGATCACTGATAAGCCAACCCGCTGCATTCAACAATCAACAAAATCTTGAAAAGGCTCCTCAGGTCCTTGCCTAATCTTAAATAATTCTTCAGTCTTTCTGTTACCATAAGGTAGGGATTTCCAAGCTTCTTTAGCCGCAGTATTGATCTGGGCATAAGCGCCAGCAGGATAAGTTAATTGGTTTACATTTTCTTTATATGGACCTTCACCAGCAAGCATATCATAAGTAATTCCATTATTGGCTCCCCTGTTTAATTTAGCAGTCCTTTCACAATGCTCTCTAAAAGAAGTATCCCATAATAAAAAATCCTCGTCGGATAAGCAAGCTCTTGCCACAATTCTCCAATCCCAAGGCGTCAGGGCAGAAGCTGTAAGTCCTTCCACCTGAGCCAAAGTAAATGGAGCAGTAGCTCCATATTGAGCACAAGCCATTTTCAATTCTTTTAATACCTTAAAAGGCAAAGGCTCATGTACCCTGATGTTTTGCCCTTGTTGATCATGCTGATCTATTACTGGAAAAGCCATTTTAAAATCTCCGATATTGTCTCCATTAGCTGCAGCTATTCTAAGCCCCTTCTGTAAGCCAGTCTCAGAATAAGGGACCTTAAATACAGGAATAAGTTGTCCTTCAGAATTCAGGCCCTTAAATTTCACTGGAGGAGGGTCCATACCAGCTATAGATGTGGGATGTAGAGGATGCAAAAAATCCTCTGGAGTCAGAATTTTACTTGGAGTGTCCATAGCAGGTAGTTGCAGCGGTTTACCGCCTCCTTGTTTCCCGCTTATTTGCACAGTAAGTTGCTTAAGTTGGCGCTTAAGCTGATCAATTTCTTTATGAATGTTATCTGGTACTGCGGGCTGGGCAACGCCTCCAATAGCTACAAGTGGAGCTGAATCTTCATCAGGTGAATGATATCTAGCGGCCTCCTCCTCCTTATCATCAGTAAAAATGGAGTCGAAAGGAGGGGGAGGCATCGGAGGAGCAGAAGGCACAACCCCAGCAGCCTCAGATTCGTCATACTCATGAACAATTTTTGTTTTAAGTACAGGTGACATTCGTTCTTTAATCTGATCTCTTTCATGCCTAGGGTCTAAAGAATCTCTAATCAAAGTCAAAAGCCCAAAAGTATCTACCGGAACCTTAGTAGGTCCGTGGGCATCATAGTAATCCTGTAACTTTTGACCCACTTTTAACCATGTCTCTAAATCAATTGTCCCTTCCTCAGGAAACCAGGGACAAACTTATTCTATAAATTGCAAGAACTTCATTAACTGTTGCTGACCTATTTAGCTCCTCTAACTCTAAGCGTATTCTTAAGCATATGTACAAATAGCAGTCGACTATTTCCTTGGCCCATTATATTTTCCCTTTCAGTTTCTATATTACAAAAACTCCTGCGTACTCACCTTCACCGCCCACGGCTTCTTTGGCCAATCTTGACTGCACTCGTCTTGCGGTGGGTCCTTGCTATTTTCCCCCGTTTTCAGGTCCCTGTTCGGGCGCCACTTGTCGGAAACCAGCCGACCAAGTCAAACCGGGTACCTGAATGGGGGAGCGGGGACTGAGAATAAAGAGAAGACAGACAGGGTGCAGGAGGGAGAACAGATCTCACAACCGTCTCTCCGAGTTTATTTCTTAGGCTCCTTTTTATACATATGCTGTTCCTTTGTGTATCCCAAGATAACATAGTTAAAGTAACATCTTGAAGATCAAGGTACAATCGAAACTCCCTTCCTACTTCTTGTTTCTAATCTTAATCTTCTTCCTCCTGGAATTCCTCAGAACCACCTTTTTCCCTTTTATATGCAAGCAGGCCTCCGGAGATAATCCATGCACTCCTTTGAATTTGGGAGCTTCATTTAACCCTTTAGTTCCCTACTCACTACTCAGCAGCTTAATAAATCATGATTTTTCTAATGAGGAAAAGACCTTTCTTAACCTTAGTGAATATAAATTTGAGGTTAGAGGAATAAATGTCTTGGAGAGAAGGGTGATATCCATCAAGCAGAAATTGGAGTCGAGTAACAAGTAGGTTAGTGTGGCATTGGTAGCAAACCAGAGATAAATATCTTGGTCCAAGTCAGTGGTCATTATTTCATCCATCAGGGGGAGCCACTGGAATAGTAGCAAGATCACCAAAGCAGTGATGCTTCACATGGTCAGCCTGAAAGAGGAGAATGTTCATGGAATTCAGAGATTAATCGGCCATCATTGGATCTGCTTTAAATACATTGGAGCCCAAAGGATTCCATTGGTGGGTGCTCACATTTAATTCTTTCCTGTGCTTCTGAAGATGGGTGTTGGGGAAATCCATATTATATTAGTATGAACATTTGTATCAGCATCTCACTTTTTCTACTATGTCTTAGAAGGAATCACAAAAATCATAAAGCCAATGATCTATTTCTCTATCTCTAAACAAGACCAGGTAAATCATTTCAGACAAAATGTAAATCTATTCTAAAAAGACCCCTCAGTAAATATTTCTGTCCTGGGAAACTGTGAGCTCATATAAGAAACTTAATAAATATTGAATGATGAACGGAACACATTCATAACCAACAAACTTCAATATCAGGAAAATTTTCTCACTGTGACCTTAGTCTCTCTTACTTTATTTCCTTTGATAATCTCAGTAAATACAGAGAATAGCTAGCTATCAATCTCTGTATATTTTCTGTTCTGTACATCAAAACTATTATTAAATTTCCTTAATGATCCTCAAACCCACTTAGCTTTCTCTTCTGGCTAAATAATTCATCTCTCTCTCTTTTTTTTGTAGTCTTGCTTGAATTTCTTGCATTAGACAGGAAAAGTCACAAGGGATTTTAACCAACATTCCTTAAGTATGTTAAGAGTAATGAGAAAATGGCAGTGGTATATGGAGATGCCACTACTAATACATGATAACTAATGGAAATTTTCAAAGAAATGGCTAACATCTGAATAATTTGAGTTTGAGTTTTATGTAAGACACAGAAGAAACAATGCTCAATGAGGAAGAATAAAAGGTTTGTGCTTGGTCTATATTCTTTAAATACATGTGCCCATTTCTACAGTTCCTCAGAACTTCTAAAATCTGAGTTTCCTGTTTAATACCTGCTAATGGATTCACTCCATAAAATGGCAAATGCCTTAGAGTCTTCCTTGTACAAGTAGATTCTTCTCTGAAGGCTAGAGAAAAGAAAAATGGTTCATAAATTCCTAATGGCCTCAGAGAAAAAAATCTTGAATTCCATTCAGAGAAGTTAAATATAAAGAATGTAAGCTATTTATCAACCTGACATTCACATTGAAAGGAGTGAGGCATGCAAAGTTTTCCGTTGTGAAAAAGTTTTGCTACTGAATTGTATCCAACATTCAAGTCCCATGTAATAGAAGAGAAGAGCATTCTGAGTTGTTTATGTCATGAAGCAGTGGATGCAAGAGAAGTTAAATGTCTTTTCCTCCAGGATACTGAGAATAAACTGCTGACATTGCCAAACTGGTTCCAAAGTTATACAGAAGATTGAACAGCTACAACTTGATCTCACCTGTTCTGATGAAAGAGTGGTGCTGTCACATTAGAGCATCACTAGACAGTAGCTCGAATACTAAGGCTTTAATCTATCATGTGATCACTTCACTTCTATGTATTTTATTTGAATCAAGTGTAATAGTCATAGCAATCTCATATCTTTTGCAGATATATAAAGATTTCTTGCCTTAAACCTTAGAGAGATAAACCAAGAGAACTGTCATCACTACTATGAAATATAAACAATAGAATTCAGTCATTTACTTCAACCTAAGTTTTTAATAGTACTCCATTGACTTAAATGGTTTGTATGCCTCTCAATTTTAACCTTATATCTTAATTTAAAGTCTAATTTAAAGAGTCCGACTCCACCAAGGCTTTGAGGGAAGGGTCTCAAATTTTGCAATATTGTCACAAGTGAGAGACTGAATGGATAACTGGTTTTCTGCAACGCATGTTTTGCCTAGGGAATGTACTCACTCTGGTTAATCAACTGGCAAACAAGACACCTAGGGTTATCTCTTTACCATCCTATTGCTCCATCAATAATGTACAGATTGTTATTAAGAAGTCATTTCTTCCTTCTGGGCTGAATTTTGAGAGATGCATCATGTGGGAAAAAAAAAGGAATTACAGTGTGGAGACTATGGGTCACACTGTAATCTCAGATACATGCTGTGCTATTTCGCAGACAGTCCATCAAGATATGTTCCAAGGCATGCACCAGTGCATATAAAAATATATAGGCTGAGACCACCAAACTCATTTCATTAGGACCTTTCAAGGTTAACATTATAATCATGCTTCAGGGCATAAACAGATCACCAGCTGAGCTCAGAAAGGCATTTCACTTTTCTGGAAAGATTGTCCCCAGTGGGTCAGTTTTCATTGCAGGTACATTTTACCTTTTGCAAATATTTCTGTACCAAGATGTATTTTTTGTTTCTTTCTTCATCTTGCAAATTAAAGCTCAAATCATCAAGCAATACTGATTTTAAATAAATCCAATCTAAGGCTTTCTTCTTTTATTTTTATGGTTGTTTCCTAAATTTCTGAGTATATATATGTATATACATATATATAATCTTTATTTTATTTACTATATATAATTCTGTTTTATTTACTAACAAATTTATATGAGCACTATGCATTAGAATTGATTATATTCATGTCATAATGGGAATGTTATTTGACTAAGGACACCAAAAGTACTGTCACTAGTAGTATTAGAACTTAACAGTTTCTATTGTCTAGAAAGGTGTCTGATGTTTAGCACCAAATGCTGGATGCTGCATTCATGTAGTAGATTTCTGATATTTCTGGTCCCTCATCTGTTCAATCCCATAAAAGACACAGACATGATCCCTATCACCAGAATTTGCTTGTGGCACTTGCTCACAGTGTCAGCAAAGAAGTTCTTCTTGAAGTAACATCCTCCAAACATTCAGCTTCTATCCATTACAGAAACATTCAGGTAGGGAGGTGAGGAAACAGAGGTTGGGTCTCCAAAAACAACCAGCCAGCAGAGAGAAGGAATATGAACATATATGAGCATGTCATTCTGTGTGTGTGTGTGTGTGTGTGTGTGTGTGTGTGTGTGTGTTTAATAGGATTTGTCTGAAATTTCATGTTCATCACTCACTTCTTTTGATAGGTACTTGCTTTTATCTCAGTCTAGGACCTGGAGATTATTAGATACACTCAGAAAAAGTGAACCACTTTCAAGGAGTGATTTCTTATCTTCCAGTAGTGCTATCATTGAGAAGTCATAGCCCTTATATTTTCTTTTTTAAACATACAGGGGATGTCATCTACATTCTCGCAACCTGCTCTATTGTTTTGCCCAGCTTGAAAAATCCCCTAGAGCTGCATAATTAATAACTTATCAGCAGAGCCTATCTGCTGAGGCAGTAAAGCACTGACCCAGATTGTCTGGGTTCAAAACTCACCTTCACGGCTTAATTAGGGAGTTAACTTTTCTTTGTTTTGGCTCCCATGCCTATCTCCACACCTCCAGCCACATTTGGGGATGATCCACAAGGTCAGTGTGAAGATTACATAAATTAGTTGAGAATTGTGCCCAGCATATAGTAGATGCTCAATAAGTGTTTACTGCATAAGTAAATGTAAAGTGCATAGGTGCACCTGGACTGTAGCAAATACTCATTTATTTTTTGTATTGTTTTTATCACTTTATATTAGAAATCTTGACCTTATTTAGAGAGAGAGCCAAGCAAGAGCTGCTGCTCTTCTTAACAAACCTCATCTTGGGCAGTGGCTTTGTTGTGCACATCAGAAATTCTAAAATTTCAGAGTGTGGGAAGGCACCTTTAGGGGGAGCATGTCAAATTGCCTAAATCTAATTTATTTTAAATCAGTTGGCGTAATGATCACTTTGTCTAATGACACATTCATCTATAATGTTCATTTATCAAATATACAACTTTTCATTTATACTAGATAGTTTTAGCACAGGGGCATTTCGTAAACTTCAGAGTGACCGTTTTGCCTATTTTTGAGGGTTTCCAAAGCATTTTACCCAATTAAGACTAAATGTTGAAAGAGTTACAAAATAGGCTTCAAAAACAGAATCTCAAAAATGCTTAGAGTGGCATCTTATTATATATGTAATGCTGCATCTATGACAGTTTTATTAGGAATATGATTATTGCACTAATGGGTGTTTGGGGGTGGGTGGACATTTTGAGAATTGGTTTTAGATAAACTGACCTCACACTTCTTAAAGGGTTGAGATGTGAGAACAGTGGCATCAGTTTGCGCCCATTGTCATTTTGCTGACTTCTCTCTGTGACTAGTTTCAGCTCTGTTTCTACCTGCTGACAGATCTAATATGACAGCGTTCAACTTTAGATCTGTGACAAATTTCTAGATCTGGAGCCTGCTTACTCACCTGGGTTGACCCTATGACAAAGTAGCAAGTCTATATTCTACACTGAGTTGATGTGGCCACAGAAATCCATTTGCCCTGTCTATGAACACACAATAGTATACATGATTTTATGTAAGTTTCCTTTCATTTTAACTGTTTTGATAATATATATTTTTAACACCCATCTCCTCTGATAATAGGTATTTTTTTATCATTAGTTCCCCTTCAGAAAATAGGGAAGAGGCAGAGGTATGGGGGGTGGGGGTGGTGCCTAAAAAAAGAAAGTATGAGAGAACATTTAAAAAGTCTGGGGGATATGTAGAATTTCTACACAAAGGAATCATGAGATATAGGAGACCTCATAGTGCCCCTTTTAAAGGCAGTCAACACACTAAATCTTTCTTTGAAATCAGTTTTACTTTCATTTATTCTAGCTCTTATGTGGAAAAGCCAATTCTCTGCTATTGCTCCTTTGTAAAATTCTTCCCAGTTGTACAAGTACTGCAAATGCAAGGAATCTGTTTTAATGAGAATGTTTAAATTTTCTTGAACTTGAAGGTATAGAACATGGTAGGTGCCCAAAGTTTGTTTAAAGTTCTGCCTGGCTGTATAATGATGCGAGTGTGTCTGTCACATCATGTAGTAACTAGTAATGTGGAAATTGACATCTGCCAACCAGTAATGGTGGTCATACCTCACTGCTGCTCCAACTGCTCACAGTCCGGTTCAGTCTGCCACCCTGAGCTCCAGCCAGCTGTCAGGACTGTCACAGCTGCCATCTTATTTACTGCCATAAGCTTTCTTGGCATTGTGGACCCAGACACTGCTGAGATGGTGCTCGTCATTGGCTGTAAAAGGCACTGGGATGATAGACGCTAAGGAACCCTGGAAAGGTGCAACATGTTCAAACCACCTGACAGTGGAATCAGTCGGCATCAAAGTCTCTAAGGTTGTTCTTTGTTGACTGATAAGATTGGACAAGGCACAGTAGGCCCTCCGAACTCCTATTCAGAGCTGTTTTAATTGAATGTGTCATTGACAAGAGACAGTCACTTGGGCTGTAGCATCTATTTCAAATGAAACAATTGTTTTAAAGTAATTGGTCTGACAAGAAGGCTGGCAGCCACTAAGGATAAGATGTATGCGTTTCTACGAGAAGAGACAGAAAACATGCTCCCTATAATTGCCACAACCAAGCTTTTAAACTTTTCTCTTGAAACAAGTTCTTTCAAGATGTCTGATTTGAATAAATATTGAAAAATTCTTGGGACACCATTTTGCTATCCATGTTTTTCACACACATTCTCATTCTCATCCTCAGCTTGTTTAAATTTTTCAGCCACAACAACTTGTAATAAATTTAATAGGAAGAAAAGTGCAAAGGATTAGTTTGTCTCTGGACTTCTTTGCAGATCTCACTGTTAGCAATTCCCTACACAAGGACTGCAATTATGTAATGTAAGACAGAAGGTCAATTATATCAGCTAGTTAGCAAGGATTGAGCCAAATTTCCCCAGCATGTATGTGGTTCCTCAGGAGACTGGCTGAGTCTGTGAGAGCCAAAAGCATCTAAGCAAGTGGTGTTTAGCCATATAACACACCTGTGCAACAATAGACTATGTAGCACAGTAAAAACAGAAGAAATGATATGCTCTAACTCACAATCATTGCATACACAAGATCATTCCCCATTATAACGATAAAGAAAATGAGCGTTGCTATAATATTTTGCAAAATATTTCATATATAATATTTCATTTGATCCTCACAATATTTGAAGTAGGAATTATCTTTAGCCGTTTTATATATTGGAGGAAGAAAGCTCACCTACAGTGGCTATGTGGTAGAGATCAAAATGAAAGCAATATTTTTGACTCAAAGCAATTTTTCTAACATCATAATGACTGTCTTCAATATTCTTCTATGTTTGCTTAATTGAATATACTCTTCCTATGAAATCATATCTGGTCTAAAGTTTCAACTAAAATATGTAAATAGAGAAAAGAGAAGAAATTTATTATCCTTCCTCTAAAACATTTTTTTTGTGTGAACTAGAGTTTTTTCTATGAGTCGCCAGGCACATAAAGACACTATGGTAGTTAAACAAGCATGTTCTTAGTCATATTGCACAGGCTTGAAACCCAGCTCTCTGTCATCTATAGCTGTATGAACTTGGGAAATTTACTTATTTCTCTATGCCTCAGTTTCTTCGTCTATAAAAAGAGCATTCATTCATTCATTTATACATTTATTCAAGAAGTATTACATACCTACTATATGTGGAATACTGTCTCCAGTCCCTCAGATATAACATGGAACAAGCCAAGTAAAATCCCTACTTATTTAAAAGATAGTCAGTTAACGAATAAAAGATATATTCATTGAGTAGCAATACCTGTAATGAAGAATGAGAAAATTGATTGGAGAATAGAGAGCAATGGGAGAACAGGGAAGAAGTGCTATTTTAGATAAAATGGTCAGGGAAGGCATCTTTAAGGAGATGACATGTAAACAGAGATCTATTTGTGGGAGGGAATTCTGTGAGCAGAATTCCAGGCAGAGGGAAGAACAATTACAAAAGCCCTGAAGCAGGAACATGCCTGTGTGTGTTTGAGGAAGAGCAAAAAGGTGTGCCTGGAGCAGGATGAGAGCAGTGGAGGAAACTGGTAGGCAGCAGGTCGGAGAGGTCACCGGCGGTCACTCAGGTAGTGCCTTGATGCTTTTCATAAAGGTTTAGGTCTAACTGAATCAACTGGAACCTTGGAAGCAAGGAGATTTTCGCTCTCACTACTGTAGGAAGAATAAGCTGTAGGGAAAGAATGCAAGAACAGGGAAACCAATTAGGAAGCAATTTTAAGTAATCCCGGAGAGCGCTAATCGCTAATCGCGGTTTAGACAAGGGCTGTTGCCATGGCGGTGGCGAGGAGTGATTTTAAGCTTTACTAATGAATTGGATGTAATGTAGAATGGAAGGAAAATATTGATCAAAGTACTAGTTATTGGGTGAAAGGTAGACTCAGTTACTGAGCTGGAACACATTAGGGGTAAATAAGTTTTAGGGGAGTTACAAGTACCTCTTTCATAGGTTTAATGTGACGAGAAAATGAAAACTTTCAGTATGAAACCTGGTTTATAATAAGCCCTCGAAAAACATTAGGTATTATTAGATAATTACCATTATAATTATTATTACTAATTAATCAAGTCCTGTAAATCATATTTCCTAAATAGCTCTCATATGCATACTTTCCTCTCTATACTCACTGCTGTGCCTTAGTTCAAGTCATCATTATCTTGTACTTGGATTCTTGTAAAGGCCACTAAATGGAATTTTCTGCCTCTAGACTAGACAACATTTAATCTATTTTCCTTACTGTAGGCAGAATGATCTTTCTAATGTGTAAATCCCATCACGTTTCTTCCTAGCTTAAACACTTCAGTGGCTCTCCATGTCTTATAGAATCAAGCTGTAATTCCTTAAAGATTTGGTCTCTGACGACTTCTCAGCACTATCCTCCTGGTTTCTGCAGCCTCCTGTAATGTCAACCTACCTGTTGGTTCCCTAACATTACAGGTGTTACATGCCTCCCTGTCTCTGTCCATGTCATTTATCTTCCCTGGAATACCCTTTTCATCTCATTGTATCTTGTTAAATTTTATTCTTCTGTTTAAATCTTAATTAAGAATTGCATTTGATATTAACGCATTTTGTAAACTCTCCCAGAAAGGGCGGTATCTTCACACCATCCCATGTCTCTTAAATAATTCTATTCCTGTAAATAGAACATTTCTTTTATACATGCAGAAAATGTTAATATGTTATATGTATGTGTGTCTCTTCTACACAATTGTGAAGGATATGTCTCCTTTATGTTTGAATGAACATATGCGTGCAGTTAGTGGCACATATATGTCCTAATTGATTATTATAATCTAGCCTGAATGGTTTGTGAGAAGAGGGTTTCTCTTCATCACTTCTGGGGTCTAGGTGACAGAGAAAGAGAGTATAGTATTAATGCACCTGCACTCTGTTACCTGAAATTATAGTTGTATAAGATGAATTTTAGGGTTTTAATAGGCTTCTTTAGTTTATAATGACTTTTCCAATGACACAATGGCTATTAACACTAGTGAGTTATGCTAAACATGAAAACTACTATAAAAAATAAAAGCGACTATGGAAATAATACTTTTTTCTTTGCCTCAAGTAACTACTGCACTCTATCACGCTTTTTTGTTACTTTGCGTATTCATCCTTTCTCTCATTAACCTCAACTATTCATACCACACTAGCCTCTTTGCAGATATGTCAAGATCATTTTTGCCTTAGAGAATTTACATTTCTACTATTTTGAATATTCTTTCTTGTGAGTCTAACACATGCGATTTATGAGGCATATCTTCTTGAAATCTTTATCATTCAATCTGGTTTGGATTGATACCTCCATTCTCTGAGATTATAACATTATCTGTACAATTTTCATTGGTTTCTAAATATGCATGGCTTCATGTTATTTTAGTACTATTCCATTTTTGTGCATTTATTTCTCCAAATTGCTTTTAATATCCTCATTTAAAAATACTGTCACATATCCTTTTTGCATCTCTCAAAGCCCATGGAGTAGTTTCTGACCTCAGTACAGGTGTTCAATAATAGATGTTGAAGCGAAAAGAAAAATGTGTAAAATGTGATGATTAAACCCATAATTATAATCACTTCAAACCTACATTAATGGACTCTTGCATGATCTCAGATAGAATGTCTTTTTGAGGATCTCAAGGCAAAGGTAATAGACACTTTATTTCCTTTCACCTACAATTATATCTAGAAGAATGAACTAAATTAAAACAAAATTTGATCATCAGTAGTCTCTTTTTAGAATTAAAAAAAGATCACAGTTAGAAAAGCAAAGCAAAACTCATTTTCTTTTCAGTTTTATAAGAAAAATAAACTTATAGATCATGTTTTACCATGTAGGAATGAGGAAGCAGTATTATTAGAACTTCTAGTTTTCTTTTTCAAGGAAAATGGGCCTTATCTGAAAATAGTTGGCTAAAAATTTATTTTTTTAAGTGCTGCAAGGACCAACATCTTGAAGGCCAAACCAAATTGATCTTATAGTCCCAGACTGTACCTCTGTTCCCCAGAAACTAACAGAAGAACAAATAATGAGATTCATCAAGGGTAAGAGCTTTAAAGAACCAATAAAATTAATGTTAGTAAATCCAGTATATTATTTAATTGCATTTAATCCTTGGTTTCCACTCCTGAAACAATTTCTTTTTCTTAGGGGGGTGGGGAGTTGAAAATATTTCTTCCATTTGACATATTAAAAAGTGAAATAAGAGAACATACAATTTTTATGGTATAGACTCTAAAGACAGCTTCTATTGCCTATGTAATATCTAGTATACAGGTTTCTCATTAGACAATTTCACACTGGCTCCCTCCATTACTTCTTTGTCAAACAAAATTTAAAAATGAAATTCCAGGACAAAGGGCATTGTAAATGAATTAAAAACTGTCACAGCTGTTCCAAGCTGCCTGAGAAGACATAGAGTAAATTTTACTCCCTTTCGTGTTATTTTTTCTTAAGATAAATATTGGCAAGTGTTCAGCCTGTCATGAGAGAGTCCAATTAAAATTATATATCATTGCAAGTTTTCTTTTCTCTGATGTCAATAATGGAGATCTTTCGGTTAGCCTTTTGCTATCCACTTCCGGGCATTTTAATTTCCTGACAAATTTATCATCTGAAATTTGCCATCAGGAGTAGTCAGCCTCTGAGCCTGATAAAGCAGCATAAATCCTGGTACTTCTCTTAGCATTGCAACTAAGAGACGATCTTTCTAGATATTACTGTGGCTCTGGATTCTTATAACCTTTCCTATATCTGTGTATCAGAGTACTGTAAAAATGAAATTCAGCCATGGATTTGATAAACTTATGAAGAAATGTATGAATATATAACATCTTAACCAATATTTCTAAATCTTTTGGATCTCCCTGGTCTCTCAAATTCTCATTATGTTGTTATAAATCTCTTATACATATTTCGACTATGTAAAAAAATAAAGATTTTATTCACTCACACAGAAAAACATAATTTCCTAGAGAGTACATTGAGAATAAGTGGAGATATTTTGAAGTGGAAAATTGCTAACAGAGATCAAAGCTACAAATTTAAACAGTTAGAATTTACTGTCTTTGAAATGTATATTTTTCCAATTAAACAAAATATATTTTCCCTTTGAATGTAGAGAAATACTTAGGTTCTGAGGGGATCAAGAGGTTTTGTTTTTGTTTTTGTTTTTTAATTGTTAATGACTTGTTCCTTGACTAAGCAAAGTGGAAGCCAGCAAATTAATCTATTTTATTTAGAAAAGCTAAACTGGATTAATGGCAGCACTGACCTCAAAATATTTGGGACAGTTATTTAGTTTGCTTTTCAACAGTGATGAGCTGCTGTGGAAGAGATTAACTGATAAATGGACGGCTTGAATGTGAGAACTACTCAGATCTCAGCAACACAGAGCAGTGTGCATGTACACGTTATGGGCAGAATTCTGTCTTCTCAAAATTCATATGTTGAAGTCCTAACATCTGGCACCTCAGAATGCAGAATGTGACTGTATTTGGAGATAGGGCCTTTCAAGAGATGATTAAGTTAAACTAAGGCTCTTAGCATGGATCCTAAAACAATCTGATGGTGCCCTTATGAGAAGAGGAGATTATGATATAAAAAGAGACTCCAAGGATACAGTGCACAGAGGAAAGACTATATGAGGACACAGCAAGAAGGCAGCCATCTGCAAGCCAAGAAGGCAGGCCTCAGAAAAACCAAACCTGCCAATACCTTGATCTTGGACTTCTGAACTCCAGAGCTATGAAAAAATAAATTTCTGTTGTTTAAGCCACTCATTCTGTGATCTTTTGCTGTGACAGCCCTAGCAAAGTAATATACTAGGGAAGGCCAAGATCCATTAGAAATCAATGCAATGGCATCCAGAATGGAACTGAAGAAGTAACATTAGTCGTAGAAGTTTTTCCTACCCCATACATTTACCCAAGAAGTAAGAGCACAAGTGAGCAAGTTTGCATTTGAAGCCCTGTGCCCAAAGAGCACAAGCTTGGTCGATGTTAGATAAGCACCCCAATCTGCGTTCTGGGATATAGCAATAAAGGAGCATTAGGTAGTAAATCAATTATAAAATGAGGCAAGGTGTTGTCGTTGTCAAGCAATTTGTCCATACAGGAAAGACCTGCTGATGCGACCCAGAGGTAAACCAAGCAGCATTTAGATCTAAGGAGAGAGGGTTGACAGGAATTAGTGAAGTATCCCGTCCTTTGGGCACTGGATGAGGTTTAGAACAGAGTCACTACCCTTAATTACCAGATAGACTAGAATGGAGAACAGCAGACCCCAGTGTCACGTGAAGATAAGAAATGCTATAACTCAGAGGCTGAATGAGCATTGGCTGCTTCCACCTTACCATTCTCCTTACCAGTATCCTTACCAGTACACCAGATCTTATATCCAGATGGCTACAGAGAAGATACGGGGACATTGGAACATTGGTAGAGGAGTGAGGCGGGTTCATGTGGGTTTAGAGATTTATGTAAGGATCCATTAATTAATGCTCAGTCAGAATATCTTAGAACTGGAGGGACTTGATTTAATCAGATTAATCATTCATTTATTCAGACACTCATTTAAATACCAACATTTATGGAGAAACAACAATAGCTGAGGCTTTCGTTTTCTTTCCAGTAACTGATGCTGAAGGTCGAGTGGTGGGGAGGGTATTTTGAAGAGAAAATCTATATCTAAAGATGACCTACAGAGGAAGAAGCAGAGTAGTAAACATGTGGATTAGATTTATTTATGTACTCTATAAATCAACAAATACTTGTTGCTATTCTATAATGTCTAATTTTACACAGGATTCAGTAGAGAATTCACAAAGAACTTTAAAACATAATCTCAAATTTTAAGGAATGGTTCTCTTACTAGCAAAAAAAGAAAGACCACATTTACATGAAAATATGAACTATGGCTTAGTGGAAATGAGGAGCATCAATAGATGATCAGAGCATGGAAATGCCAATGTGGATTGAGAATCTAACTGTGCTTTGTAAGTGGAGAATAGTTTGAATCAGCACCAAAAACAAAGCTTTGAAGCCAAACTACCTGAGCAAAGATTTTAAATTAGGAAGTTAGTATGACATATTTTTTTTTTTTAAACAGAAAATAAATTGATTTTATTTGAGGAAAATGATTAGTTGAAAAGCAAAGTGAATTTGAACGTTGGGTCCCTGTGGGTCCCAATGAGTCCACTCCACAAATTCTACCTCTCAGATCCAGTTCTTTGTATAAGTTCTTGTGGCAGATCCTCCAGGAATCTGCTGTACCTAGTGCCCTTAGGAAAACTTATAAGAGGATGGTTTGTGGACAAATTACAGCTCCACTAGCAGAGCTGGTTTCAGGATCACAACTGATACTCATGGACTGCCTCTTATACACATTCTAGATTTTCTATCCTCAACTAGCACTTCAGCTTGTCTAGGTGCTGCGACTGTGATGGGATCTGAGCCTGTTCTTTCTAGGCAGTGGTTTACTGTTAAAGTTGAGCCAGGAAGTAGCAACAGGAACCAAAGTGAATCACCAGGTGCCAAACATTTTTCTTTCTGTCCCTCTGTGTAACATGAGGCTGATTATATCAGTATCAGTTACCCTTCCAGTATGATGACTCATCTTCCTGTCCTCTAGTCTCTTGGCACAAGGATCCCAAACTCCTCAGACAAAGTTGTAACTTATAGTCAATGGAACTCTCGCTATTACATGCCTAGGTGAAGACGTCCCAACCTGGAAACTAGAACAAAACCCAGAGTTGCTTGAATGAGAAACATAAATTTCCTGAGTTACTGGAAGTGATAGGAGCATCATCACTCCCGACTCCAGCCTTTGGGTCCTGGAGCCACATATTCTACCTATTGGAGACATAGCACCTTTCAGTATACACTGAATCTGGGATGATGACACCCCATATTCACAAGGCATTGCCTATAAACTGGTGTTTTAGTTGTGCCTTCAACAAACTGGTCCATCACTCTATCAGACTGGAAGCTCCTGGATGGTGTGGTATATGATGTGACCAGTCAATGGGTTCTTGTTCTTAAAACTGGGTAAAGCATCATGAAGTTTTATTGCCACAGCTGCCCTATACTACTGATCATCATCTTTGATTGCTTTTGGTTATTTAGACTGAGTCATTCCCTTATTGACAACTATCTGTCTTGCTCTTAAGGAAACCAGGTTCTGTAATGTCTCCATAACTCTCTGTGTGTCAGGCCATCCAATCTTCTCCCCTCCACACTAGGATCTTGCCACTAATTACAATCATTGCATCCACCTAGATTCTGTTGGTTAAGCCTCGCCATCTGTCCCTTACTACTTGGGCATCCTATAAGCCCCTTTGCTCTCAGACAATGCAGTTTTGTAATGGCATGTTCTACCATAAACCTTGACTTAATGGAGAAGAGGCATAACTGAACTTCTCAGTGATTCTGATTCTTTTGTCACCAACACATTTCTTATTGCTTTGGTAAATAATAAATAGTATGGGTGTCCCCCAGGAACATAGGTATTGGTGGTATTTCAGATCTTACATAGTATCATTCTAGCATGACCTCTTTGCTGAGACTTTAAATCCCTTCTCTGTCTGCTATGGCAATTTTGTTATTTCTACCTCACTTTGTACTGGTCCTTGATTTTTTTCAGTTTCTGAGAGCCATTCTAGAAGTGTGTTGCTGAGAACTTTGTTAAGGTGCTAAATCCTATATCCCATGACAGTAGACTCATAGTGATAACTTATCCAAATTTATGCTCTTATCCTCCACTGATATACCACCTTCAGAATTCAATCCCTCAAATATCTCCTATTTACTACTGTGTATGCTGCCTAAGTTCTGTAGCTCCTTGGAAGTATAATTCTTTTTCTTTGTTAACAAGCACGATACTTCTTTAGCCAGAGTGTGTTGGAACTTAGCCCTGATTATTGTCTTAGTGCCCAGAAGTGGAGGTAGGGTTGATTCAGTGGGATTGGGGATATATGTATCATATTTTCTCGCAGGTAGAAGCTTTTGCATCTTCCCCAAGCCAGGGGAAGATGCAAAAGTATCATTATATTAGAGTATCATTATCATTATAATGATACTCTAATATAATGATACTGCCTCTAATAAGGAGAGGTGGGCCATTTTGCCAGGCTGAGTGTTCAGGAATATTTAGGGATTTAATATTTGAGTGCCTCATTGCAAACATCCTTTTGCATAACTCTGGGCCCTGACCTTTGGATAGCCAACCTGACTAATTTTGGCATGTAATTTTCTTAGGAATGCTGCCATACTTATGATTAAGTCCTGGTCTGCAAATTTTTCTGTCTTCAAAAAGAAAAGAGGACCCCTGACGTCCTCATCCTAGTTCACCACCAATGAAAGTTTTAAGGGTTGTATTGGCCAAGTAATATAAGAAAAGTGAGCACAACAAACCAACCAAAGAAATTCAATAGCCACCTAATCAAATAGCACTTCAATGATAAATTTCCAGGTAATCTTAGTATAACTGGAATTTTGGGAAGCCTGCCTATTTAAAGGATGCTTTTTGCTATTTGTTTATATGAGTTTAAAAAGATATATTGGAATTGATAACAAACTTTACTATCTATTAGGCATTTAGTTTCCTGGCAATTTTGCAATACACTTCTAATAGAAAGATACTTTAAGACAAAAAGAATTAAAGTGAAGTTTGAAGTAATTAAGTTAGATCTTCCAGATGCAGACTGTATCCTTTTTCAACATTCATCATGAGTTTAGTAGCCACATTTGGAGAGTCAAAACAATATTCTTTAAACCTTAATAAGTGACTCATCAACAAGGGAAATATTTTTGCTACCCAAATGTAACTGTATTCAGTCTAAGATCTAAATTATTACAGTGCTACTCTTAATGATCTATACTGAAAACCAAGCTTGAAAGAAAAAAAAAATGTAAGAAAAGATCAGAATATAGATTCATATGTCAGATTGAAAAGTATTAAAGAAAAATTTACATTCACTTTTCTAGCTGTATTTTCTTAAGGTATTTAAAACACCAGTTTTCATTTTGAGGCTCAGAACAGTATGTTGGAAGTGGTGAACAGTGAACAAACCACTCACACCCTTGTAAATCAGTCAAGAATTTAGATTTCGTCCTAAGTGCATTTTCTTCTAAGTTATTGAATAATTTTAAACAAAGTCTTAGACACATTTTTTACAAAGAGATCACTCTCAAGGATTAGAGGCTAGCATGGATAAATAGTTGGACTAGTACTATAGTGATCTAGGTAATAAAGAAAAAGGACTCTGACTTGGGGGCGGAATTTGGTGAAGCAGAAGGGACAGATCTGAGATAAATGTTTCAAATGGAATGGTAGATTTAACTGGTGAATTGAATGTGGAGATGAGCACTTGGTTATTTGGAGAGTATTAATAGCTCTGCCATAACTATTACTCAAGAATAAAGGCAAAGTAAAGATATTTTTCAATTAACAGTGTTTGCTACCATCAGATTCACTGAAGGATGTTCTAAAAGCTCCATTTTAGGAAAATGGAAATTGAACCTCCAATGCTAGACTGAGATACAGCAGGGAATAATGACAACAGTTTTTGCTAAAATATGGAAATATTTACTGCATAAAACAGTGACAACATAATAACTAAGTCTATGGAATTAGAATAACAGGATAGAATTAAAATATAGAAAAATAATGACATGAAAAATGTCAAAGGATGAGCAGGGTTAAAGCGTTCTAAGTTCCTATCTTGTGCAAGAGGAGAGTTGAGATATAGATTGATTTCAGACTTTGTTATATATGCAAACTACAAATGTGAGTATGTACTTTAAAAAAAATCATAAAATTTCCAATTCAAAGAAGAAAAAAATTCCCTAAATGAAAGAAAAAAAAAAAACCTGATAGCATGAACAAAGGTAAGGAAAAAAACACAAAGAAAGATAAATAAAATGAAAGTACAAAATAAAATGGAATAATAAATACAAATATATTGATAATCATACCAAGTGTAAGTGAATTAAATTTACCAGTTGGAATTCAAAGATTGACATGTTTAAAACAACACAGCTATTATATGCTTTTTAAATAAGATATATACCTATAACATAATGACAAAGAAAGTTTGAAAAACGCAATGGATAAAAGACACTAAGCATATAATATTCAGAATGCAACTGGTGTGGCTATATAAGCTGTAAATAAATGATACTCTAATATAAAAAATATTAGGAATACTAAATAATTGATTGACTCTATATAATATATATAATTCTAAATATGCATGCATCTAATGTGAATTGACTCACCATATATAACATATATTAATTCAAAACAAGCATGATTTTAATAATACAACCTCAAACTATAGAAAACAAAAATTAACAGAATTATGAAAAAATTATATCAATTCATGTAATATATGAAAAATAGTGAAGAATTTGTAGTTTCGGTTTCTGATGTTAAATTATTAATTTGTTCTTTTTCTGGTTATCTAATGTTGCGCAACAAACCACTTCAAATCTTAGCAGCTTAAAACAACATTTATCTTGCTCTTGAATCTGAAATTCGAGCAAGGCTCAGCAGGGCTAGTTGTCTCTGCTCTACTCAAGCATTCTGTGAGGTGGCTCCAAGGCTGGAAACGCACATGTCTGGCAGGTGACATCATTCAAATGAGACCCTAGCTGAAGATATTGGTCAGAACACATACTTGTGGCCACCACATGTGCTCTGAAATTCTTTACAACATGGTCTGAGTTCTAAGGGTGAGCATTTGGAGGGAGAAGGGGAGAGAAAGGGAGAGAGAGGGAGAGAGAGAAAGAGTTGGAGGTGGAGGCAGGGCCAGATAGAAGTTATATCATCTTCTATTACCTGGCCTTGAAAGTTACACAGCATTGCTTCTACTACATCCTATTTGTCAGAGCAGTCACAAAGATCTGCCTAATTTTAAGTGAAGGGCAAACAGACTCTACCTCTTGATTAATGAAGCGGCCAGGTTCTAGAAGAGCATATGGGTCTGGAAATTTTTCTGTGCCCTCTTTTTGAAAGATGCAGTATGTTATAACCTTATACTAGAAATATATGCAAAAAAAGAATCTTATAAGTTTGATAAATAATCACTTAAACTTAAGTATTTTGCTTACTTATCTTATTTTAACATAGGTATCCTAGAGAACCAGAAGATTCATTGCCATCTTTACTCAGTTCTCTTTTAAAAGTAAGTCAATTTTTGAACTATAAGACTTGTTAAGCTACCTAAAACTCATTATCTAAAGTAATTACCTATTATCAAAAAGCAGTACTTTCTTCATTGATAGGTGGAAGAAGATGAAAAATTGCAACTGGAATAGGAAAGAAAACAAGAACTCTTTTTATCATTGTTTTTCATGGAGTTTGCTCTGGCTGTTAAAAACATCAGACAGTAGACAACTTGGGTCAGATTGTGAGATACTCTACAAGACAC
>NW_011888806.1:1388407-1390257 GCF_000151845.1 Pteropus vampyrus | reverse complement strand
TTCTTGATTCAGTCTAGGAAGGTTATATTTTTCTAAGTACTGGTCCATTTCTTCTAGGTTATTAAATTTGGTGTTATATACTTTTTCATAGTATTCTTTTATGATCCTTTGTATTTTTGCAGTGAGGCTGCGATTCAGCCTCAGTTTTGCAACTGCGGCTGGTAAAAATCAACTATTGTTTCCCCACTGTCCCCACTTTTCTGCCATCTCTGTTTCTCTTCCTTCTGCCCTGAAGACTGGGCCCTGTCATGGACCACGTGGAACTCACAACACTCCCAGGCAGGGCTGTTCAGGGAACCTACTGCACCTTTCCTCTTCCCCTCCTCCTACAGGGAGCTCCAGCAGCTGTGAGAGGCCGCTTCTTTGTTTCTTCCAATCCACCGCCTGACACCTGGGGTTCTGACCTGTGGCAGCTATTATGTGCAGATCCCACGCTCAGACGTGCTGGTGGGCAGTTTAGGTGTTTTTTTTTTTAATTGAGTTTTAGATGTTCAGCTTATTGTTGTTTCAAGGGGAGAGATCTGGCGACGTCTCTCACTCTGCCATGTTTTTGACATCACCAAAAAATAGTTTTTTGTTTCTCATGTGTTTTTGCCTTGCTTACTTTCCTCCAAGGGATAAAATCTACAGGTGATAGCATTGATATTTTGATTCATTTTAGGTCATAATCGCAATGATTTGTATTGATATTTGTGTTTCTTCCACAGCGTCCATTGCAGTGTACCTTATGCTTAAAAACTATCACAATTCTTTGGAAAAGAAATTGTATTGGAAAATTACATGTGAAAAAATAGTAAAGGTAAAGAACATTGGAACAGCACAAGCTTCCAGTAAAGGACATAAAAGGGACATATCTATTTTCTTTAACTAATAATTTGAGAAATGTACTATAAGCACATAGAAAATTTATGAAAACTATTATTAGGCCATAAAGTAATAAAATGTTATCATTTAATGCATGTTCTATTAGCTTTTTCTTGTTATAGTTTTTTGTTGCTATTGAAGGTAACTTTTTAACATAAATTTCATTTTATACCTATTGTTGGTATATAGGAATGTACTTTTATATATTTATCTTACATTGAGGAAACTTGATGAACTCTCTATTAATTCTGAGAATATATCTATAGCTTCTCTCTGGGTTCTATGTTCATGATGACTATGTGAACTTCAATGTGGAAGAGGAAGGCTTGTTGGAACTGATTCTGACTTTCTCAGTATAAAGTGAGCATTCTGTTGTGGAGCTCTAGTTCCCAATGTTTAGCCTAGTGATGCAGCTTCCAAGCCATCTCCCTGGCTCTCACCTACAAAACTAATGTAACAGCCTCAGCTCAAGGCTCACACTCCATTTTCACCATTCTAAATGCATTTGATAGGATAACGTTAAGGGTTATGAATATGTTCTTTTAAAACAAAGGCTGTTATTTTGTGGAAAACCTCTTTTAGAGGGAAAAATTCAGCTATTATCCACTTAACAATTGCCCATTAATAAACTGTTTTTTATTCATTTACTATTAAATAGATATAAATATTTCACTGACACGTTTTTTTTTCTTTTGTTGCTTATATTTACTATCATAAATACCTGTCAAACAATACATTTGTCAAACAGAGGTTTGGTGTTTGGTCCAGAAAATAAATGGACCCTAGATTATCTGTTAAAACTTTTTCGGTTATAAATATCTTATGTGGAATTAATTATATTGTTTTCTGACTATGAAACAAAGACCTTGTGAAAATAGGACATTAAATATTGTCCTAAGTATTTGGAATGAACACAATGTGTAGATGGAGAGGCCGGGGTGGAGGGTTTGTTCAAGAATGATATGAGGAAATACACTCACCCTAAT
>NW_011888806.1:1340282-1386497 GCF_000151845.1 Pteropus vampyrus | reverse complement strand
CAGAATAAGACCGGAGCCTGTGTATTTTTACCAAGTCCCAGATAATTATAATACATGCTCTAATTTAAGAAATGGTGGTTTAGATAAAGAAAATATTTGAGAGATCTTGACAAATGCTAAAGATTTTTTTCATCAGAAGCCAAAAAATAATTCAAAATTTATTTTCATTTTATGACCCAGGAATTTTTTGTATGTTATTTAGCATTTACTGGGTAGAAAATTAATCTTATTAAATGAATTACAGACTTCTTTTCTTTCTGACATGTTCTTTTCTGCTTAGAGTTAATCTCCAGACTGAATAAGTTCTCCAGTTTTCCTATTGTATTTAAAAACTGCATTTATACATGGTGCCTGTTGTCCATAACCAGGCAGATGAGTGTGTAATCCTCTTACTGTTTCCACATGCTCAAGAAGGAATATTTGCTGTCACAATGGAACACCATTCTAATGTCTTCTGCTTTGCTGCACTCACCCTTTTGCTCTTTGCGACTTTAATTTCCCATTGTGCCTTCATTCTTCCAGCAGAGGAAATTGTACCACCCACAGACATCATGCTGTGTTTTCAAATCCTAGAGGTAATGCAACAATGATCATTCCTGGAAATGGGAAAATCCAGAGACAGAAAAACAGTTTTTGTAGGAGGCTCATCCCAGTTGCTGACGGCCTAAGGGAAAGTTCAGGAAGCCCCAGACCCATAGGAACCTGCCCTTTGTACCCAGTTCATTTTCACACAGCAGGCTGCCTCTGTGTGGCTGAGAGGGTGCCTGATGTGATGCAGTGGAGTGATGGGGACTTCACGGGTGACAAGGGAACTTGGGGAAAAATATTGGACAAAAATGTAAATGAAGTAAAGGTAATGGCCAGCCTTACCAGGCTCCGTTGCTTTCAATAACACAAATGCTTTCAAGAAGATGAATTTCTAGGACAAGAGAAAGACAGCACAGATACAATCTAATTGACAGAACTGTTCTGGGCAACTGATTCTATTATTTTCAATAGGCTAAATCAGAGAACCTGTTCAAACATAGTTATACCTTGTAATGATTTTCAAAAGAATGAAATGTATAAAGGCAAAACTGAATTCAATTTTTTCATACTCTTTTACATAAATACCTAAAGATGCAAAGTTTCAAAATGGCCCAAAGTATAAACATGATAAATGGAATATACGTAATGGTAAATAATTTAGTTAATATAGTTGAGACTTAAAGAAAAAATGAAAAACGAAATCTTCTCATTTTGATAGCCATCTTTCATTCATTCATCTTTCAAGCAAAACCTCTCCCTGAAAATTCATGCATTACTCACAGCTATGGAATTATCTGAAGAGAGCAGATGATTCTAAAAAACAATCAGAATGGATTTTCATTCACTACTGTATCATGTACTATTTTACTACATCTTAACATGTTGTGTTTGTAACATTTTATTTAAATTTGTTGGCTCAAACATATGGAATGTTTTTTTCTTTCATTTTAAAACCAGTTTCCTAAGGTAAAATTATTTTCTCGATTCTAACCAGAAAGAGAAATATATACTAAAATATTTTTTGCAAAGATATTTCTAAAGTTATAAATAACTATTAAATTTTTTTTCTGTATTTATTAGGTTAGAAGCAAGCAACCAATAAAAAATCAGGGTTAATATTTTGATTTGCATTTCCATGCATGGGCCAAATAGCCATGAGAAAAATCATCAAATGATATCTGCATTTTAGTTGCCTGATCTGTTAAGTAAGGAAGATAATAGTCCTGCTCTACAAAGTTCATTGAAATTCTTAGGAGAAATGTACTTCATAAACATAGAGTTACTAATTTTTTTTTTTTAATAATTGAGTTAGACATCACAGATATTTAGACACACACTGTACTTGGAAATCCCTGAAGATAGAACAGGCCTCACCTGTTCCCAGGGATACTGGTGAATCAGTACTCTAGCGGGATGGAATTCTGTTGTCTTGTAAATGAGAAAGCACTTTTAAACTACAAAGAGCTTACAAGTTTGGATGTTGATATTAAAAATATTAATTAGCGTCACAATTTTAGGTTGAGGATCATAGTCTCTGGCTCTGGGGAGAGACAAACAATTTAAGATTATATTTTTATAAGATCAAGTAAATTTTACCCAGTTTGCTAAATTCCATGTTCAACTAGGCAAAACTTTACAATAGAAAAAAACATACTTAAGCTATTGGCTCAATAAACAATTACTTACTAAATTTTTATTAAATTATCATTCAAAGCACTTTGCTCTAAAGGAGGGATTCATAA
The DNA here is from genome assembly GCF_000151845.1 of Pteropus vampyrus. NCBI lineage: Eukaryota > Metazoa > Chordata > Mammalia > Chiroptera > Pteropodidae > Pteropus > Pteropus vampyrus. The sequence goes on along the minus strand of NW_011888806.1, from coordinate 1,384,227 downwards.
ACTTTTTGGAATCACAGATCTGAATCAAATGAAAACCAAGAATTCTTACTGCTTGATTCCTGTGCATATACACAAATTGTACTTAGAATTTCAAGAAGTCTGAAATCCAGGTGAAAAATTCTTCATCTCCAAAGGAACTAAGGTTAATTCAGTCAGCGATAATTTACTGAGCACTTAATTTGTCCTCAGAAATGCCCTAGGTACTGAAGGCATGTAGGAAGCCACTGCCCCAACCATAGTGGATAATATACATATGTCGGGTAAACCATGTGTCTCACTTAATCACTGAAATGACTTCATTTGGTCTCACGAAAACACAAAGGAAGTAATTATAATGAATATGATTTTGAATACAGTAAAAACTGAAAATATGCTGCTAACAGAAACTCTGAACTTTTTCCTTCCTTTTCTTTTTTCTTCCTGATTTTTACTACCATAAAATGTAAGTAAACATAAAATCTAGATTTTGGTTTTAAAAGTATGTCATGGTTTATCATTGAGTTAATAAGCATTTTTTGAATGCCTACAATATGAAAAGCACTACATTAGATACTTAAAGATACAAATCTAAATATTTTAAAGCCATCTTTTATTTCCATCCATTTCTATGCTTTCGTAATCATGTTTTCTCTTTCACTGACCACTTGCCTTTGAAAAATGGTATTTTAACCATTGACTGTCTCTTCAGCAAAAGTCATTTTATACTGAAATAATAAAGCAGACTATATCCTGCTGAGCATGATATTGGGTGAGGAAATAGAGAAAAGGAATAAAGATTTCCTCAACATTGATGAATATAAGGAAAAATAAGCAAAATGTCAAGAGATAAAGGATAAATGCCAAAACTTATATATCAGTGTATACGTTCTATGCAGCAAAGTTCTGAACAAAGAATGTGACAGTTATGTTCAGGTAGGAAATACAACACTAAACCACTCCTCCATTAGTATTTTATTGTTTCTCGTTTGGGAGCCAGTTCATTGGGTCAGTGGAAGGTGGGTGAGCATACTGAGGTAGGCAGTATAAATAGAAGTAAAATAATGGAGAAGGATCCCAGTAGAGGCCCTCAGAGAGTTGTTCATGAAATGGGTGTGCTTCTAGCGGGCAGAGAGAGAGAGAGAGAGAGAGAGAGAGAGAGAGAGAGAGAGAGAATAAAACTCTTCTATTTCTGCAACTATTCTTCACCTGGAAAGTAAAGCAAGAAGCACAGATAATAATAAAAAAGAAAGGACAGCAGAATAACAAATAATCACACACACTCACTTCAGACCTATTTTGAAACAACAGAATACACTTTAAAAAGCAGTAAAAACAATAAAAATCCAGTCATTGTGAAAAAGGAGAGCCTTAGCTGCAATAAAGGCAGTCAATAAAGAAGCTCTCTCATTTAAACATCAAATGCACATTGTTTTGCAACACCTGTTATTCAGCCATAATAGCTTTCTTAACCTGTCAAAGTGTTTAAGCTGAGGAAAAGAAATGGGCCTCCAGCTGTGCAGTTCTGTGGAGAAAGCCTGTGCAAAGCGATATTAGTTTAATGAAATGTGTACAGATTGTAATTGTGGTAATAAGAGGGCAATCCCCTGAGGGGCCATAGGAAGGCGGTGAGCGCAGCCAGGCAGAAAACAGAAGCTTGCAGGCTGAGGGAGAAAATGCAGCCTGCTCTGGAGAGAGGGCAGGGAGTGAGCAAGAAAAATCAGGGGAAGAGGAGTCTTGTGAATGTATTTTCCTCAGACTCACTCTAAGAAAGAAATCAGGACTACAGGGTGGTTGAAACCCTCTCCTCGCAGCACAGCTGACCCAGAGCTAATCGGAATCAGTGTTAACTCTGCCGCAGGTGCTGGGGAACATGCGGAAATAGCTCTCAGCCTGTGACTAGATGGCAGTGACCCTTCTGAAACTCATATTCGGGGTGAGAGACAATGAATAATCAAAAATAAATGAGGTGTAAAGGCAGTGTACAAAAAAGGAAAAAATCAAAACATATATTGCAGTTTAGACAAGTATTGCTTTATTTTTGTGTTTATCTCTACAGATGTCATTTCTTTCAGAAAGCCTTTCCTGAGTGCCCAAGTATGAGCAGTATTCAGCCTATATATTCCAATAGCTTCTTCTACTGTCTACCTCATGATATTAACCTATATTGTAATAGCATAGTCATTGTCAATTAGATTAAACTCCTCGAGGACAAGGTTTATAGTTTTCTGTTAATTTTATGGTGGTATCACTAGAGACTAGTAAAATTCTTGGTATCTGATAGACTCATAATGATATGCCTTGAATGAATGGATACAGCACTAGGAGAAGCTTAGCTTGCACATCCAGGCAAGGCAAAGGACCCATTATATGTTCTGGCCTAATACTTCCCTATGAGTTAGATGTTCTGTCTCTGTCCATATCACTCACTAGATTATTAACCTCTTTCAAGGCAGGAAGCCACCTAGTGCCTTGTGTAACACCTTGCCTGCAAAGATGTTCGAAAAATTCTCATTAAATGTGTATTTACTGCTCTAAAATTCTATACAGAATATATGATGATAAGCCAATTCCCAAAAGATTTTTCACCCCAAAGGGATTTATTTTTGTTTTTATCCCTAATAACAGATACTGATTAGAAAATTATATATCTAACTACCCAATACTTGTCTTGTGTTTTAGAGAGAGAGAGAGAGAGAGGGAGAGAGAGAGAGAAAGTGTGTGTGTGTGTGTGTGTGTGTGTGTGTGTGTGTGTATAATTTAGAGGGAAAAAATGAGCGTATATATAAAATTTAGAGGAAAAACAAAAATAAACAAAAAACAAATATAGCACCAGAGTTGAACAAAGATTATCTAGCTTGCTTTCTATTTCCATAGAGGGACTATGAAAATTATAATTTTTGTCCTCAAAAAATATATGATCTGCACATTTCACAAGAGTTTTTCATAATCACTCAGGAATACAAAAATAATTAACTGATATAAAACTTTTGGAAGAAATTTATTTTTTAATACATAAGATGCCCAGGAATCATTTTTCAAAGTAAATTAGATTAATCTTTTAATAAAATTGATCTGATAGAGCTTGAACTTCAGAAAGCATGTGTTAAATTAGCTTTTCTTCTTTGTACCTCAGACACATTAGAAGGTGGTTTAGACTTGGAAATTTAAAAGTTAGCTTCAAGTGCTGACTCTCTAACTTTCTGTTGATCGGCCTGTGAACCTCAGTTTCCTCTTATGATAAATCAGAATAATAATATGTACTTTAATTTCTACTGAGTCCATCCATAAAAGATTATATAGCCCCGTTAAGTTCATATACACACTTGCTTAATGGCAGATACCTCAAAAATTTGAACTAAGAAAAGAGAGATTGCCCATAGCACAGAGCAAATCGAACCTGAATTTTTGCATTATTTGAAATTTGATATTAGCACAGATTTTAAAACCCTACAGGCTCTTTAAGAGTTCAAAATTACTTGGGGACTAAGTACACCCTCTTTTCTTCCTCTGTGTAATTATTAGGCCTTGAAGCCATGCAGCTATTTAGTTAATGACTCAGAAACCGTGGGGTGCTACTCAGCATTAACTGTTAATATTAACTAATATTTGCATATAGCGTTATAGTTTGTACAGCTTTCATGAACAGTTTTTTACTTAATATATGTAAAACAATTATTACCTAGGAACTGTGCCTACGATATGATTAAGCCCTCAATAAATGGTAAATTTGCTATAGTTTGATTGTCTTCAACAACTCTTACAAAGAGGAGTATTTTAACTCATGGCTTACAAATAGGAAAACTGGCTCAAAAAATCAAGTGAATTCCTTCCCATAGTTAGATTCATTTCTGTCACCACGTATTTGACACCTTTTACCCCATCTACCTCCCTCCTTCCCCTATCCTCTGGTAACCACTAGTCTATTGTCCATATACATGTGGGGAACACACAATGCAGTATACACACACACACACACACACATATGTATATATATATACATATGTATATATATATATGTGTGTGTATATATATATATTGCTTACTGTTAAATTGTACACTGAAACTTACTGGATTTCGTTAACCAACGTCACCAAAATAATTAATTAATTAACTAATTTTTTAAAAAGTCAAGTGAAATGCTTAAGTTTATACCTTAGGAACTGGCAAGTTAGACTCTGAATTTAAATAGTAGAGTACTAAATTATGTATCCCTTATCATTACTTTATGTAATCACATAATCCATAATCCACAACTGTGGTCTCCTGACATTTTCAACACAGGTGTATCTTGTAGATAATTAAGCTACCATTTAAAGAGGATATACTATGTGCGATGCCCTGCAAACCTGTCATTTTCTCATTTCATCCTTGCCCCCACCTTAGGAGGTAAGTAATATTATCCGTCATTTACTAGATGAGGAAATTGAGATTTAAGATTAACTGATTTACCAGGTACACACAGTTAATAAAGAGTAAAGTTAGGATTCTGAGCCATGTCTTTATATTTTAAGGATTAGTTAGATGATTTCTAAGAAACTTTCCAAGTCTAACATTCTGTAGTTTTATTCCTAACTTTACTAAGTAGATCTCTGTGCTTTTTCTATATAGATTTGCTTCTTAACCAAGGCCAGCCTCAGTTTCTCCCATATGATATGATATCATATAAACACAGAGTTGTTGTATAAGGTCATAGGTGTCATTGGGTGCCAACAACAAAAAAACTATGAAAAAAAATCTATTTCTGGAAGGTAATAAATATCCATGTAGATTTAAATAATATCAGAATACATTGTATCATCACTTAGAAAACTAATAGTATTTCCTAGTATTTCCCAGCTAACTTAAAAGTATTTTTTAAATAATATTCAAATAAATGATATAATTTAGGAAGTGTCCCATGAGGCGAAACCTGAGCCGGGTTAGTAGTAATATTCTAATATCTATCTCCAAACCAGATAAAAATCTCTGAACTTAACTTTGGAATTTTTTTTAACACCCATGTGCTCTTTACTTTTTCTGAGATAATATTTTGAACCAAATAAAATTCAAGTTTCCCAGCAAGCTGAACTTTTCATCTCCAATTTGTGTTCTTTTTAATAATGAGTTGGAGGGTTTCTGAGACTTTCACCAGCTGAGACCTCATATTGCGAGGTGACACCATCTCCTTTCATCGTCTGCAATCTTCTCTGATCCATGATGTCACATGGAGCATCATGACAGATAGAACCTGACACCCACTGTCATGGAGCCAGATGCACCAGCTGAGAAGCCTACTGAGCAACAAGCTTCATCACTTAGAAGTTAAAAACTTGCTTTTTTTTTTTTTAAGACCACTTTACCTGAATTACAGAGAACATTTTTCCTAATCTAAGCCAAGCAAATGATTAGAATTGAATCAGCATTCACTTTTAAATATAACAAGATTCTGGGAAAACCTTCTATATATACATTCTTCTGACTCCTTTTAAAATAAAAATTTTAAGTTACTTTGTTTTAATATTAAAACAGTAAAGAAACTATTAGACTTATATATTGTTAATAAAGCTTACAATGTATTTGGATAATCTGATCTTAGTAAGTTTCTTAAAACAGAGCACAGATATTGTTTTTCCACTGAAATCTATTTGAGTATTACAAGGGAAATGGTAGTTTTTCTCAGTGACCTTTGAAATAACTTGTATTCTGTATATGAAGATGGGGGCCGAGTATTCTCACTTGGCTATCAGAATTGGCTCCCTTTTTTTAGGGAGTACTTGCTAATGATGCCATGGAAAAAACTCTGCCTAGAGATTAAGCTGACATGACTTTATTCCTACTGCCTTGGCATTATTAAAATATTTCTCCATTCTGAGAAGAATGCCTGACTCTGTGAACATCAGGAGAAATGTGTTTGTACTTTGGCTGTTTTCTTGACTCATCTGTTCCAATAGCACTTAATGCAGCACCAAAGCATGCCTCCCCATGTGAAATGCCTCTGCAAGCGTTAGAGTAGGACATATTGCTCCCATATTAAATAGCCGAACTTTTTCTCCATATGGTTTTTCTTCCTGCTTATCATTTTCTTCCATTTAAATCTGAACCCCAAGAGAGTATTTCTTTTCTTACTTCTCTCCCTCAATCGATAAAGTAAAAGGGATCACCTTTAGGTTAATATCAATGAGTTTCAGCCTATATGTTATGTTTCCATAGATATTTAGCCCATTTCCCTAATCATGGAAACAAAAAGTAGGGTACCCCATTAAAAGGAACATAAAGCTTTACTGAATAAAGTGAAGGTGGAAAATTCTATGGCCCATGGGAACAAAGTCCCCTAGAACACCTCTACAAAAGGACAGTTCTGACCTGGATTGTATTAGAAGAGGATTTAGTCCTTGCTTTATGTATTAATTCAACATAACCTTTGCCTCTACAAATGTTTCCCAGTTAAGAGTGAAAGGCTTGGTTTCTGATAATTTGCAGAATGAACTCTATTTATAATATCGCTTTTGCTGTCAGTAAATGTCACTAAGGTGAGAATTGTCCATTTCTATGTTATTTCAGCCTTCAGCTTCAGCAGAAAACTTAAGAGAAAATGTATGAGCTACTTGTATTGAAAGGCCTTGTTCATTAAGTCTTCTGTACCTGCTCTCTGAGCATGTAGAAGTTCTGCAGGGTTTTGTTCAAGCTGTTCAAGGTTGAGCATCTATTCTTACTACCTTGAAATTGATACAGTCATAGCTGTTAGGTCCAGGCCTTTCTAACCCTTGTCTTGGGGAAAATAATTAGAACAGTTTCCTTTTTTTCCCCTGCACTTTATTATGTGTTTCAAGGTTGAGAAGAATACAAGATCAATGATTTGCCTTTAAAATATGACATAGCTATTTCTTGCCCATGTAGATATGATATAACATTTCCCAGGGCACTGATGAAGTTGGTCTTAATGACTCAATCTGAGGCTCTTTGTAGGAGTAATTTACTTCCTGTCTGTACATATATCTCTGCTGACACTTTAAAATGGTATGGTTGTTTCCTTTTAAGCATAGTATGCAAAACCAAGTTCTGTAGTAGTATTATTCACCCAGAAGCCAAGACGATATTTCGAAAGCTAAAAATAGAAGAATTTTAAAGAGATCTATTAGACATAGGGAACGATATCAGCTATTTGCTGTTATCATCATTAGAGCTTTTTGTACCCTAATTTTAATTTCTTTTGGTGATATCTCTCATAATAATACTCTTACTTTTTTTGAATGATCATATTGAAATTTGTGAATCATTTATATAGAATGTGAATTTTCACATTCTTTTTGGGGGAAAATCTGAGCCATTCCTCCTGGTATTAAGAAGATAATGTCTTTGGTCCAGGTGAACATATAACCAACGGAATAAGTATTTTCTGATGGTGGCTTATAGTTCCCAGTTTTATTAATATATTGACTAGCATAACAGAATTTTTAAGAAATACAGTTAAAGAAAATGATTTTTAGCAGTTTTAATCCAAACTAAGGCCAAAAGAGCTTCCAGGCACCCCTGAAATCATGAGAAAGGGAATCATTTTCTCTTGTTTGAAATACAATTGAGAGCATACAGGGTTTAAAAGCACAAACTTTAAAGTTAGCTGGACTTTGCCAGTACTGACTGTTATTTAACCCCTTTGAGCCTCAATTTTCCTATCTCTAAAGTGGGGATAATAATAGGTACATGGAGATGATTCATATAACATGTGACTTGGCACATACTGAATACTCAATATATTATTGATACTATATTGTATTTCCCTAATATTTGCTAACAGCATTGAAAATTTCCTTCAAGTTTACTGAAACTAGATAATGGTTCAAGACTCTTAGCCTAAAGTTTATCATTCAATAACAAAACAGCCAGCTGATGTCCAAAACATCCCTTCAAACTCACACTGTCTACGGGTGTGAAAGAGAACCATCAGCTTTTTAAGGTTCCCTTTTACCCTCTTCCTTCATCAGGGACTGAATTTCACTTCATGTATGGTTACTGAACAGTCACCAAATCACACTGTTCTACTCAGTGATTTTACCCCCTGTTCAAGTTCTTACAATTTGCGGTGTTTATGTCGAGCTGGAAGATCCAGCGACTAATCCCAGGTGAAGATTCCCACGGTAAGGAGAACAGGAGAGATCATCACATCAACCCCGAGAAAGACGGGTCTGCAGACCGTGGCCCACTGCATCTTCTCTGGGTTCAGAGAAACCAGAGGACTCAAAACACAAGACGCTTGTTGAAATCAGCTTTATTCACAGAAGGAAAAGAGATGTACCAAGATGAGCACGTGTACTATGTGCAGGTTTCCCATGGCTGGTAGGTACCTTCCACTGGCCAACACAGGGCTGTAGACTGCAGCATCCCTATTGGACTGGATGTACAGACCCCTTTACCTTGTGAGGAGGGCAGTTCTACTGGAAGGCTGATCAGGTACCATATGACACACACATAAGCAGTATAAGGAAGTTCCCCAGAACATGGGGAAGTTTTCTCCTAATCCAAAAGAAGGATCTGTGGCCAAGTGACAACTCAGCATCTGTCTTCCATATAGGGGGATATGCCAGGCCCAGGGCACTGATTGGGCAATCCCAGAGAAGGCTGGCAGGTTGAGCAATGGCTGCTTAACCAACAGTTTATTTAAAACAAAATGGTCCTAGAAAAACTGGAGTTTTGTGACTTAGACGTGAGAATCTTTGTATTAAATTACCAGGCCCTTGAACTAATGTCTCCTAAATAAGCAATTCCTATCATCAAATTTTATTTTTTTCTTTGTGATCATATTCACCTATCACTTATTATCTATTTCTCTTGATTCCCATTAACTGCTTTTTAAATTCCTCTTTGCTTATCAGTTCTTTGAAGAAATGTGCTTTACAACATGTTTTAAAACAGTAGCAAGTTCACCAATGGCTGCCTTTTTTGTCAAGGAAAACTCAAAACTCCATAATATGATATTCAATGCTTTTGTTGATTTGAGCTTGGTTTAGCTTTCCAGTCTCTCTGGTTGTCCTCATCCATCCCAAACTCCATCTGACTTTCTGTTTACTTGGCTTCACCACAGAAACAATGTCTAGTTTATCATTCTATCCTTAACAGATAGAGTACCTGACTCATTGAAGCCAATTGATAAATATTTTCATTAAGGGGAAAAATAAAGTGTCTTTTAATATTGAATTCAGAATTATGGCATAATATTCAGACAAAAATATTGAATAGGTAGCTGGAACTATTGGATTAATGCTTGAGATGGAAACTAGGGCCAATTATACAGAGTTATCTACAGACACATGATCCTGTAAAGCATAGCAACAAACAAGAAACCGAAAAGAGTTTAAAATTGTGCTAGATGTTGATTAAACACAAACAGGTTTCTTTATGCTAGGACTTGAAAAAGAATCTAATATGCTATGGTGAATCATCAAAAAAATGTTCTAATTTTTAGTATTTTCCAAATTTATTTAACAAAAAAGCACTTTTCTGCCTGACCATGATTGGTTTAAAAACATTTTGAAAGAGAGAAAGGAAACAAGAAATGAGCAGAAAGGTAGAGAATCAAGTAAGTAAAGCATCTTGAAAATAAGAGGATCCGTTATAAGAATAAAGTGGCACTCAATAATTCAAGTAATGTTGGAAGGTCGAGTATTTACCGAGGATAATGAGCATTTTTAACAAAATAAAATATAATCATTTTAGGAAATGGAGTAGAGTAGCAGAGAACAGAGAAAAGGTAGTGAGTAAGAGATGCAGACACAAAATGAGATGGTTGTGGAACTTGCATACAGCTGTCCGGAACTGTCCTAATGATAGGAATGAGGTGAAACCACCATTTTCAGTTTCCAGCTACATGAACCACACCAAAGTGGACCAAGAACTGTGCAGTCTTAATTCATTCAATACATAAAGACATATCCCAAAATAGAATTTGGATGATGCTTGTGCCTGTTAAAATTGTATCATTGATGGACCTTAGTCCCCAAATTGAGCTTATTTATTTGTTTTTGACTGCCTAATTCATTAGAGCAGGCACATTGACTGTTTAACATTCCAGAATCATTTGCTAAGGGACAAATAACAAATATGACCTCAGAGAAACTGCCGACTGCCAATATACTTGGGCTTATTTTATGTTCCCCATCCATTCACCCCACTTCCCTTCCATTTCAGATGTCATTTCTCTATTTTACCTCACTTTTTCCCTTTGGAATCAGGCTTTCAGTGAGTCTCATTTTCTGCTTATTTCCTATCCTCCTTTTTTTCTTCCTTCTCTGTGACCAACAAATGCTGTACAGCAGACAGACTCATTCATCTCTAGAACCTTATCTAGGGGAGCATATGTTTCTTTTCTTTGAGGTCAGATTAACTATTCCTTATTTGTAACACAAAGAAGAAATATGCATTGGCAGCAAATTCTGCTACGGTAAGCCATCATTTCTGTCCACTCTGTTAAGCCAATTTAACATGCTTAAACATGCCTTTTGTCATCGACAACAAAAGCAAAAGGCAGCTGAACTCCAGTTAATAAATCATTTTCTGAGACAGAAAGACTGCTTGGGAAATATGATGCCAGAATTTCAAGACTATTCTCTGAAGAGTTTTAGTCATGAGTTCACCCAATTTCCTCATGATTAAAACTGTTTTAACAAAAGACATTTAAAAGAGCACGAGGAATAACTAAATTTAAAAACAACTTACTAAGTAGTTGAGGCAGACTTTATATTTGCAGAAGGGTTTATTGGATATATTATCACTCCACAGAGAAGAGTGAGTAATAGGAAGATACTACAGAGGCATTTTATAAATATATGAATTCTAAGAAATGTTAGTTTGTATATTTCTGAAAGCAATCTCATATCTTCAATCTTTTCCTATTTATTAATTTAAATAAAACACATGCATTTACTGTTAACAGGGTACATAGTAATAAGGCTAATGTTTTCTCCAAGAGTACTTTTTAGAACACTGACCGTTAAAGGCAGATAGTTCAAGTGTGTGTGCACGTTTGCACATGTGCACATGCACATACACATGTACACACACACACACACACACACACACACACACAATTCAACTTGAAATGCTCACCAAAAGAAAAAAAAAGGAAACTTCTAGAAACTCCATGTTCAGCTGAAATGGCGCTCTATTATTTGACTACACTCACACACACAAAGATACTATGACCACTGTGGCAAAAACTTGCCAATGTCAGGTTCTAGAATTGTCACTACCAAATATTTGAGAGGATAACATTAACAGGACTAACTACTCATATGCTTGTATTTAATTTTATTACACTATGAAAAACTATGAAAAAAATTTTTGTGGTATTATACATTTATTTATGTCAGGTCATACATGAATCCATTTCATGTAGAAGATTTTCAAGTAAGTTGATACATTTAGAAATACATCTTCAGGTAGTCTGGAATGAATTTTTCTGGCCCAATTTTATCTTCTCCTCCCACCCAGCTGGTGTATAACTTTTAGAGCTTGGCCGTGCTTCCAAATTGAACAAATTCAGAATGAAGGGGAGTAAAAGCTTTTGAATACACAGGTGCCACTGAATGCAGAATCCCATTGCCATGCTTAGTGATGAAGGTAGGGGAGTGACAAACAACCCTAGTCAAATAACATAGTCATCTCCAATCTCTGAAAATGACATTGTTTCCTGATTAGATGAGTAACATTGCAAAATACCATCTTCCATATGGACACATATAGGAAAACTGGATTAAATGGCTTTTAAGGTGATGCAGGAAGCGATGCCTTTGAAAGAACTGTCTATAGCCAGTAGAAACACGTAGCAAATCTCTGGCAAGTGTATATCTTGCTACTGTCTCTCTAACAACATGCTATATTTATATAAATAACTTAGCCTTAAAATAATTGGGTCTCTAATTTAGCTAAATGTGCGTACAACAACCATGACACTTTTGTTCCAGTTACTGTGCCAAATGCTAAGCATTATCTCTCTTCTATATGAGAATATTGAGCTGATAGAGCAAATTGCTTAGCATGCCTTTCTGATTGTATTTTTATTAGCTTTATTTAATGGAAAGAGCACTACTTTGAAACAACTGTCTGAGGCTAGTTCAACTCCATACAATTATCACTACCCCCACCATCTTTGTAAGCAAATATTTATTGAACACATACTATTCCACAGGCATTGTTCTAAATGGCTTATTCATTTAATGTTCACAATAAAACCATGAAATATTATTCTCTCCATCTTACAGATGAGAAAACTGGAGAGCAAAGAGGTTATTTATCAGATATTATACATGTGATAAGAGGCACAAATAGTGCTTGTATTCTGGCATCCTGGATGTTCTTAACCACTTTAATTCACTGCCTCTATTAAAACCTTTGAATAGCTCACTTCTTAGAACATTTATTGTAAAATTGTTGTGAGTTTATAATAAAATAATGTTGGTGAAAGGAGCTCTGTATTCTGAAAAGTACTGTGAAAATGGTGATTTATTCATCTATCATCTATCTATCCATCCATTCATTTATTTATTATTTCTTTGTTCTTTTAAAGAATGAGAAGCTTCTAAATCAGGAAAATGCTTTTTTGCCAAGACTCTGTATTGTTTCAGATGCTAGATTGATTTCTCACTTCCCAACTAGCAGCTAAAGGTGGATAATACAGATTACTATCTATTCATTTTAAAAAAAATATATGTTGCTAATCTAAATGTACTTTTACATTCACCAACTCTTTTCTGATCACTTTATTAGTTATGTTTCAGACACAAATAATTGAAAAATTAAGACACTAAAATACATATAAATAAGATACTCAAATTGTATTTTAATTTAAACATTACTTGCCTCGGTTTCTCTCAATTGCCTGATAAAGCTTGGAAAAGAAATATTATTCATTATTGGAAACTCAAATATCTCAGGGTAAATAAGAACTTAAGAAATAAAATCTATGTGATACACTATATAATTAAGTGCAGTCTACTCCAAGAATGCACAAATGGTTTAATATCAGGAAACATATCAGTGCAATTAATCACATCATTATATTTTTTGAAAAGTAATAGTCTTAGGCAGTAGAAAGGAAATTTTCAAACATCTACCATTTATTCCTGATCTACACTGCAGCCCCATATATCCTCTTTAAACACAAAGCTTATTATATTACTCCTTCGCTCAAAATCTTCCAATGGCTTCTGACATACTTAGAGTAAATTTCAAAATCTGTGCCATGTCTAAAAAATTTTTGCATGATCTTGCCTCAAATTATCCCTCTGGTTTCATCTCTTAACTACTTTTCATCTCATTCTTCTCTAGCTGATTCTAAGACCCAACCAACCTCTACCCACATCAGGGTCTTCGTACTTGAAGTTCTATCTGAAAACTCCATTATATTTTCATGTAATTTTGCCCCCTCACTTCATTCAAATTTTATTCAAGTAATACTTCTTAGAGAAACCTTCCTGACTTCCCTATGAGAAATGGTTTTCTCTCTTTGTCCTCATATAAATATACTTCCCAACCCTGCTTTATTTTCTTTATAACATATGTATCAATGGAAATCATATTTTATGTTTATGTATCATGTATCTGTAGGCTCCACTAGAATAGTGTGTGGCACATGTTAGATGCCCAATAAATATTAGCTGAATGAAGGGGTGAATTTAATATGCACCTTTATAAATATAAGGATATGTTCTTAACAGCATCAAGAATAATTGAAACAACTCAACAACCAGCATCATATTTAAAGTAAAATTTTATTTGTATATAAAGCACTATATAGAGTATATAACTTTAACTTTAGAAAGGAAGAAAATTAAAATACATATACATAGAAGATAAGACTTGTAGAAATTACACCTATATGTTAGCAGTGGAATTTTTAAGAAGTAGAACAATTACAGGTTTGCTTTTTTTGTTGGTTTACTTTATTTTTATTCATTTTTTGTTGTTTTCTATCTTATTGATAATGAATTCCTGTTAGTTTTCTGTGTCCGTGTGGTAGTACAGCATATCTGTATAGATACGACAGAGAAACCATTTGATTGGTGTTATGGACTGAATGTTTGTGCCCACTCCCTCAAATATCTTGAAGCCCTAACCCCCGGTGGAGCTACATTTGAAGATGGGCCCTCTAAAGAAGTAATTAAGGTTAAATGAGGTCATTAAGGTCAGCCCCTGATCTGATACGATTAGAGTTTTGTAAGAAGAGATATCAGAAAGCTTACTCTCTCTCCAAGCACATGCATCAAGGAAAGATCACGTAAGCATACAGTGAGATGGTGACAAGTCATAATCAATACATTCACTGTCAAATTACATATTGAACTTAAGGACAAGAGCCACATAACCTTTTGACTTCCTATAGTGTTTAAATTCAGAAAATATAAGTAAATTTTACATTAGCCCAACTACTAAATATTAAGTGTATGTCTTTATATACTACTAGATCCCTTATGAGTAAAGTGTAAAAATCTGTATTTTAAGACATACAAATCAGCATTTTATGCTTGACACATAAAACTCTTTTTGACCAAGTAACCAAAAATCTACTCAAAAAAATAGTAGAAATATTGTTACTCAAAATTTCAATAAAATATCATTTATACTGTCATTTGCTACATAAAGTAGTAATTTAGGATATAATCTTACAGTATAAAGATAACACTAATACATATCACATTTTAAAGAATAATCATATGGAAAATCACTCACAACATAAAATAAAGTGAAAATAACAACATAAAATATAATATGTTACAGGATTTAATTATCTAAAAAATATTATATGTAGTAGAAATAGATTAGAAAAAAACAGCATAACAGCAATATTTTAGATGAGGGATCGTGTTAATAATTTAGAAAATTATTTACTTTTTATACTCTTTATAATATCAAAATCTTCTATGATTAATATAAGCAAACTAAACAACTATAAATATTATATTTTTGAAAGACAGCCTTACTGCTTACTATAAAACTGAAGACAAGCTTTCTTCCAAGCCCTGCGTGATCAAATCCCTCCTACTTCCCTTGTACAGCATTCTTCTCCCTTCTACAATCCTAGTGCCTTGTTTCGATTGCTCAGAAATACCACACACCCTCTAACCACTGAGATTTGAAGAAACTCTTGCCTATCCACATTCTTCAAATCACGCCTCTCTGGTCACTTCACCAAAACTTTCCATGGTTTATCAATAAGTTGTATTTTCTTAGAATCACTTTTAACATCATCTATCTTTCCTTCATGACAACTGGCTTGTAACAATGTGTTTATTTTTGTGATTATTTTATGAATATGAGTCTTCTCTGAACTCTAAGCTCAATGAAGCTTTATGAACTCAAGGGCATTACCTGTTTTCACTTACTCTTGTACCCTCAGGTCAAGAAAAATGTCTATCATATAGTAGATGATTAATAAATATTTGTTGACCATCCCAGGACTGTGCCCTTGAGCCCCACAGCACGCCTACTATATAAG
This sequence comes from Pteropus vampyrus, assembly GCF_000151845.1. Taxonomy (NCBI): domain Eukaryota; kingdom Metazoa; phylum Chordata; class Mammalia; order Chiroptera; family Pteropodidae; genus Pteropus; species Pteropus vampyrus. Next base: position 1,368,782 of record NW_011888806.1, on the reverse strand, counting down.
GCCACTCTACTAAGGCCGTGAGACGTAGGAGCTCTACCTGATACATAGAAACAGACCCAGGGAGGCAGCCAAAATGGGGAGACAAAGAAGCATGTCATACATGAAAAAAGAGAATAAAGCTCCAGAAAAGAGTTCACCTAAATGGAGACAAGCAATATATCAGATACAGAGTTCAAAGCACTGGTTATAAGGATGCTTAAGGAACTTAGGCAAAGAGTAGAAGAATTCAGTGAGAACTTTAACAAAGAGATAGAAAACATAAAAATAGAGATGGAAAACATAATAGGGAGCCAGTCAAAAGTGAAGAATACAATATTTGAGATGAGAAGTACATTAGAGGGAATTAACAGAGTGGCTGAAACAGAGGATCGAATTAGCGACATAGAGGATGGGGTAGCAGAGGACACCCAATTAGAACAGCAACAAGAAAAAAAATCTAAAAAAATGAAGATAGTTTAGGAAGCCTCTGGGCCAACATCAACTGTAACAACATTTGCATTATAGGGATACCAGGAGAAGAGAGAGAGCAAGGAATTGAAAACCTATCTGAAGAAATAATGACTGAAAACTTCCCTAATCTGGTGAAGGAAATAGACATATGATCCCAGGAAATTCAGAGTCCCAAACAAGATGAACCCAAAGAGGCCCACACCAAGACACATCAAAATTAAAATGCCAAAGGTTAACTTCAAAGAAAGAATCTTAAAAGCGGCAAGAGAAAAGCAATTAGTTACATACAAGGGGCTCTCATAAGACTGTTAGTTGATTTCTCAGCAGAAACTCTACAGATCAGAAGGGCTTAGTACAAAATATACAAAATGATGAAAACCCAGGACTTACAACCAAGATTACTTTACCCAGCAAAGGTGTCATGTAGAATCGAAAGACAGGTTAAAAGCTTCCCAGACAAGAATGAGTTACAGGAGTTCATCATCACCAAGCCAGTATTTTAGGAAAAGGACTTCTTTAAGAAGAAAGAAAATATGTACTGAAAGTCTAAATAAAGAATGGCAATAAGTACATGTCTGTCAACGAGTACTTCAAATGAAAAAGAATTAAATGCTCCAATCAAAAGATAGAGCTAAATAGATAAGAAAACAAGACCCCTACATATGCTACCTACAAGACACTCACTTCAGGTTAAAAGACACACAGAGACTGAAAGTAATGGGATGGAAAAAGATACTTCATGATGGACCTAGAGAGTAGTTTGCTGAGTGGAGTAAATTAAATAGAGAAGACAAATGTCATATGATTACACATATATGTGGAATCTAAATAACAAAATGTACAAATAAATGAAAAAACAAAAACAAACTCAAAATACAGAGAACATTTTGAGGGTTAACAGATGGCAGGGGGTTTGGTGGGGGTCAGTGAAAAAGGGAGATGGGATTAAGAAGTACAAATTGGTAGTTACAAAATAGTCATGGAGATAGAAAGTACAGCATAAGGAATATAGCCAATAATATTGTAGTAACTATGTATAGTGCCAGAGGGGCACTAGATTTAATTGGGGTGATCAGTTTGTGAGTTATATAAATGTCTAATCACTACATTGTACACCTGAAACTAATATAGTATTGTATGCCAACTATAACTGAAAAAAATAACAAATTATTATTGTTTTTTAAAAAAGTCCCTAATTCAAAAGCAGGAAAAAAAATATTGTTAAAGATACTAAAATATACATATTTTTAAAGAGCCTCGTTGAAGATTTATTTATTCTGTGTGTCTGAGATAGCCTTGTATGCTATTCAAAACCAGCATGAAATAGCCTGTAAAACAATTACCAAAGAAACAAAAGCATTTCTTAAGTTAACTGTCCACATTTTCACACCCTTACTTTGGAATAAGTAAATAACAACAGAAGAACAGCTGCCCAAGGTTATCCAGAGGTCTGGCATAAGAAGTCAAAGCACTCAAGTTCTCTGTTTAAACACATGAGTTTTCTGGCTCATGTTAAAAAAAAGTTCAGCCTGGGAAAGTTTGCTTTAGATTTGAGCTAAACGGACATTCAAAGAATTTTTTTTTCGCTACTGTTTTTTTAAAAAATTTCTCACACCATTAGAAAATCTATCTTAAAATGTAATGGCTTTTCTAAACAGCAAAAGAGATGACGAATGTACAATCAGTCACCAATTTCTGTCAGTTCTCACTCCACTTTCACCGTATATTCAATTAGGATTTATTGTGCAGTTACTATATTAAAAAGCACACGGCTGACACTGAGAGGGATAAAGAGTACATAAGACAGAGCCGTATTTATTACCAAATAGATTTTGTTTGCATCTGTATTTACGTACTATAAATGGAATGTTTTGTTTGAATGAATATTTTCAGCATATTTAAAATACTTGTAAATCAAAAAAAGAAACATTAAACTACTCATCATAAAAATGAAAGAAAGACATAGAAGAAACAGTAAAATTAACTGATAAATATATTAAAATAGAGCTTTTCAAATCACATTTGCAAAAGATATAACCTGTATATGCAAAACTACAACAACAAAACTTCAATTAACAGTGGCATCTTTAGGTATCTCTGTTATACATCTTTTATTTTCTTTGATTTATTTTTCAGTATTTTCTCACATGATTATAAGCATCTATTAGCATTATAATTTTTTTTAAAAGGTTACTTTTGACTAAAATGAAATGATTCAAATTAACGAAAACAATAAGAACATTTAACATCTTACATAGTAAGAAATAGGGATGGTTCCCAGGCTGGTAGATTCAGTAGCTTAGTGATGTCATCAAGAACCCAGGTTTTAAAATTTTCTCTGCTATCTTTTATCTGTTAGCTTTCCCTTGATTTGGGCCCTCGTGGCCCTAAGATTATTGGCACATTAAGTAAATCATTGTCCTTTGTTCACATCTTGTGAAAGAGATGGAGAAATCTCTTCCGCAATCATGGACTATAATTGGGCAAACTTAGTTCACATGTCCACTTCTGGCTGAGAATTGTCACCAGGGCAATACCATGCATTTTTGGCGTAGATAAATCAGATTCTGGTGGCTAAACTGGCTTCCCCTTAGTCACATGGGAAATAATTGGATACATGAACAAAATTGGAGTAACAGAAAAGAAAAAAGTGAGAGTTAGATATTAGATAGGCAACTAAGATTCTATGTATGCCCCTTCATTTGCACACATTAGAATGTCTTAAAAAAAGAAACATAGAAGCAAGGAAACATAATAAAATATCTCTAATCAAACACAGTAGTGCCTTATGCACATTTTGACTTTTCATAATTTATATATTAAGGGAATATGTATAAATTTCATCTCAGTGCAAATGAGTATCAACTTTATGTCTTCCTAGATTAACAGATTTATGTTTTGTAAGCAATAAAAATTTACATTTCAAAGGATAAAGATCTTCTCTTTATGCTACACATTTGATTCACCCCAGACATCTATGCAGATCTAAAAAAAAATAACAATAAAGTTGAATGTTAAATGAGCATCCATTGGTACAACAACATTGTGCAAATAACTTAATTAAATGCACTTAACCTTCTTTCGCAGTTGCACATGATAAAATTGATACTTCTGCAAAGATTATAAACTTGTGTCCACTTGACTCTAATCCACAAAAGACAGATTTTCTGACTTTACAAAATTAATACAATGGACAAGTGCCAGTATTTACAGTGCATTCATAGTCAGCTGCACTGTAAAATCTCAAGAATTTGGTGTTCTGAGGACACCAGCGGTCAAGGCAGTGTACTTTAGTGTTATGGATTCCTTTGTAGATATCAATTCCTAAGCATATAAATTCTACTGAACGATATGCATAAATATAGCTCTTTTTACAAAATTTGCATAGTTTCTTATGTGGGTAACTAGATTAATTATTTATGCAATGTAATAGCTCTAAATTCTGTCACCGAGAAATTTGCTGATATAGTTGCCATCATTTAACCGGTGTATTTGGCTAAAATGAAGGAGTACTGTCATCAAAGACAACATAGAGATTCTAGCTAGATCAACATATCTTGGATGTTCTTGTAACTGATATAGGAAGAAAGAAACAAATATTGGTTTTGACCCTATCCCCAGGAGTTTCTCCATGTAAACTCAGATTCTCAAGAGATTTCTCAAGGAAACTCTATGTTACAGCAAACTCCTAGATTTGTATATATTCTCAGAGAATCTTCCTTTCTCTAGGTCTTTGAAATTACAAATAGATATGTTCTGTTTCTACTTCAAGCTTCAGCATTAAACGGGAAAAAATGGAGAGAATACTTTCATGTGTGAGGGCACCTAATTCAAAGGAGTCTTACTTCCTTGGATAACACTGAGGTGTGGTATTTATTTGCTTAATCCATCCAGATCACTGGGTAGTGAGCTTCTGTCCAGTGACTCTTCTTACAGTCACATAAAGAGATTCATTCCCCCAACTTAGTATTGCGTGAGAAATGAAAAAAAAAAAAAAAAAAACTTAAGAAGGATTGATCTGTTATTTTGAGATGAACTGATTTTCATTTTATGTCACAAAAACATAAATATATACAGAAAACAACAACTATGTACATCCACAGGCTCCATATTTTAATTTTTTAATAATAATTTTAATTAATCTGGATGAGAAAAAGAATAAATAGATTCTGTTGAGTTCTAGGAAATCACCTTAGTATATATTAATAAATATTTGCATAAATATTCTAGTGAAAGAGGTTAATATAGTATGCAACATATCTTTAGGCAAAAGATTATTCTCAGTGATCTAAGTAGTTCTCTGAACTTTTCCAGAAGAGAGTTCCTTTTTGCCTTTTTAATTCTCCCTCTTTGGGCCCAAAATTCAAATGTAATGACACTAACATGCTGACATTATCCTAGGAACTAAATGATAGAATCAAAGAAGTGTTCTTTTGTATAAGAAAGCAGTAAACTCCTATCTTGTTTATATCACTGCTATTTTAAAAAATATGCAGCCAAACCTACACCAACAACTATAATAGGAATAGGCAGAGATAGGAAAGGTAGGGAGGGGTTCCTGCCTAGGGCACAGATGAGAAGTTTTTTTCTCTACTGTTGTTTTGGAGAGCCTATGAAAGAGACCATATCTGCTTTCAGGGATTTCACGACAGAGAAGAGAATTATGTAAGCAAGAACATTGTTTCTTGTTTTGATATCTTTTCTTAATATGATCTTGAAGGTGCAAAAAGTTGGATTGACTTGGGTCCTTTTTGTGTGGTAAACTAGATTCCAATTTCACATACATCAGTTTTGCTATGAAGTAGAGATCAGGTGGTCTTAAAATTTTTTCAGCATTATATACTTTGTCTCAAATATGTTCAAAAAAAGTCAACAAATACCTTTGAATTGGATTTTATTTAATAAAATAGGAACATACAAAAATAGGAGCATATAGGGAAAAATGCACATGTTCAAAATATTGACAATTAAAAATGACAATTCAAACTTTTAAAAATATTAATAATGAGAAATCATATTTTAAAAATAAATCATCTTTTAACCATTTATACAATATGATTTATCTTAAAGAGGAATCTTAATAAGCAAACAACAAAATGAAATAATTCTTAGGATTATTTTATTTTTTAAATTTTTTCTTTGGAATAGATGTCCCTTAAAAGTTTAAGAGCCAAAATCACTAAAATATATTTTCAATATATAAAATATTTTACCTTATCTTCACAGTAATTCCTAAACTGAAATACTATGCATAACTTCAGCAGTTACCAAAGATATTTTCCTGCCTTCATTCCATAATACATCTATGTTATACATAAGCAAATTTTCCAAATGCGTACTTGCAAAATTTTCTGTAATTGTACGCTTAAAAAATAAAATTGTACACAAAAAGCAACTGTACACTTATAAAGATAAAACAAGCATGAAAAATTTTGCAATCCATGGATGGCAGGAACACACTGATAAAACCAGAAGAGTAAATTGATAAATTGCCAAAACAGTTTGCCTCCCTTTAATTTTACAAATTTCTTTCTGAAATTCTAGAGAGAGAAATTGCAGAAAGGTTTTCAAAATCATCTTACAATCCTTTTCCAAACCCCATTTGTTTTCTTGCCTAGAATAATTCTTTAATTATTCAGAATTAACATGGACCTCTTGCTTAGGTTTAATTTGGATAACTTTACTCTTTAAGGAGCCAGACATTTTATACAAATAGTTAAGGGTCATGTTTGAAAAGCAGTTGGCGGAGGGGATCCCTCCCTTTAGAGTTTTGAGTATGAGGGTCTATCAATGTCAAATCTAATTGCTTTCAGTGTTTTCCACGATTGATGGAGTTAAAGCCAACAAGTCCATAACATATCTCATCATTATAGCTTTCTCACTGTGGGGTTGATTGGTGCACCTGCCCATGTCTGACCAAGGGCCATTCAGATTTGTTTTCTGTCTCTCCCCTGCTCTTACAGAATAGAGCTGCCTCCTACCCTGAACATAGGTCACCTATAATTTAGATTTAGATACATTACAAAATTCTTAAACCAATATGACAAATTTTAAACATAATATAGGCAAAAAAAATCTGATCTCTGTATATGAACTATAAACTGGGCATTGACCTAAACTATAATCTGAGAATAGACTTAAACTATAATATGAGAATAACTATAAACCATATGATAAAGCAGGCATTGACATAGACATAGCAGCATATTATGGAGAGGTGGTTAAGGGACACACAATGAGAAAAGCTATAGCTTTGGCAGCTGCGGAATCCAAGGTGTCATTAAATTACAGCCTTAGACATTCGTGATGATAATTTTATGTAATAATATATAGAAATGAAAATCACTAGGCTCATTCTGTGTTCCTGGTGCTATGATAGTTCAATCTCTTTGAAAGGGAACTATATTGAGAGGAATATTCTGATGTGAGTTAATGGACATAGCTACAGAGGTCATTTTTTTCTTAGCAGAGGAATAACTGCTATCAGGACAATATCTTAAAATGTTCGGGTAAGTCATAGTTTGGTAAGTGCAAGCACAAATATGTGTGTGTGTCTGTGTATCTGTGTGTCTGTTTAGAAAACTACAAAATTAGCATTCTATCTCAAGAGTTGGCAGGATGTAATTAATTATTTTTATAAACCTGATTTTAGTCTCAAAGGTCTACAAATATAAATATTTTACTGTAAATGTGAGTTCTAAAAATATAGCACCTTAGCAGATAACCTGAAATTATTTTTAGCAGAAAAAATCAGATTGAAAAGAAAATCTCAGGATGAACTAGTGTCTTACAATATTTTCTTCTTTTGGCTTGCAACCTTGATTTTAACATCGACAATTAATCAATGTAACTTACCATGGTCAATTGGCTTTCCATCCCAAAGGCCATTATATAGAATGACAGTATGTCTCTTCTTAGAGACTGTGCCAGTTTCACTGTGGAGCAGATGGCAAGTCAACTGGGTTTAGGTGAGTAGTCTAGATAATGCCATATTAAGTGACATCTTCCAGCAGGAAGTCAATTTCATTGGACAGTGTTGCCCCTTTGCCCCACCCCAGGGTTTTTTGTTGTTTTTTTTCGGCCTTTTGGCGTTTGCCCCTTGAAATTGGGGCTTTTTGGTTGTTCTTTGGGTTTTTTAACCGGTTGAATTTCTGCCTTTCAACTGTTCAAACAGAGAAGGGAGTGTGGTTCTAGTCTAGCTTTGAAAGAACTGGTTTAGATTACAATGTATCTTCTCTATATCATTAGACACACAATCTATACTTTTTGTCTGGCTGAAAAAACAGTCATACTATATTCCTTTTATCCCCTGCAACATAATTGCTTACAATAATTGAAGATAAGCAATTGTACAGCCAAAATAATAAAAATACTAATAACATAAAATGTCCTCAGCAGTATTATATACTTACTAAATGAAAGTATATGTGATGCTCTCTTCGGTCTAAACTCAGGTTAAATTTGAAATGAATTTGTACATCTTTAGCAAGAGCTTGGAGTAGAAATAATTTCCTCATCAACTTTCCTAGAGCTCTGACTTTTATTTGACTTTAGCTCAGCACTTCCATTTTTATACCAGAACATGGACCTCTCTGGTATTCAGTTCCTCTGAATTAAAGTAATGTCTCAGCCAACGAGCAGCTTCCAGTAGGAATCATGTAACTGGCATAAACATGGCAGAAACACCACCATCCCCTGCCAAGTTCCCATTTCATCTGCCCTGGGTAGCTTTATTGTTGTTCATGTTTATGGGCATGAATCTTCTTGTCTGAAGATTACAATACAAAAAAAAGCAGGTCTCTGCCTCTGAAATGAGGACTAAAGCTTTAGAATGTGGTGTCTTTAATAGGAAAAATTGTAGCTGGGCAATTTACATCCTATAGCAATAGTACCCACATTTTTGCCAGATTGTAATCACTTTTTAAGTGGTCTCTATTTTAACAGTTGAAAGAAATATGCAGATTGCTTTTCAACAGCATGTTTTGAAATTACTTTATGCCCAACTATTTTATTGAATAAAATAAGCAAGAGTTTCCTTGCTTTCTGTGCTTAATTTTATGTGATATCATGAAGAAATGATTGTGAATTGAAGCTTTTTTTTCCTTCAGTCCAGCATGCCAGAGTTTATCTCATAAATCAAGAGAAGAACTGCTAGAGAGAAGAATTAAGTTTTTTTATCAAGAGAAAAATGAAGCATTTTCCATTGAAATCTTTGCCTTCAGGTTTAGCTTTAAAATTCATCTCACATACACCAGCCTACCATGAGGAGTAGCTGAAACATTTTGCTCAAATCTCAGTTCTATAGAACATTGCCTGGTGGCTAGGGCAGATGATAAGAAGAGATAAGTAAAATTTTGTTGGCTCTCTATCTTGCCTAGGATTGCTATGTGAACCCAGGCAACATGGGCCATGTGTCTGTGGTTTGTAACATTCCACTCAAATATGCCTTTCTTCAGGTACAGGGCAGGAAAACCATGCACCCCTGAAAGAAAGGTGATCGTTTTGATTTATGAGTTTCCTGATACACCTCAAACTTACTCTCTACCCCAACTGAGGATCAAACTAGATTTATTTCTCTGCTTCTTTGTTTGGCCAAGAGGTTTAGGAAACTACTCAAGACAAACAGATACAGACACTGTATTAGATACTCTGTCTATATGGCCTTATTTTATTCTCACAATAACCAGTTGAAATGGGCATTATTAGCTCAGTTTTATGATACAGAAAACAGAGGCCAAGAGAAGTTTAAGTAACTCTTCTAGATTCATAATTTACAAGTAAGAGCTAAGAGTCAAGATTTGAACCCAGGTCTAAATGACTTCGGGACCCATGTTTGTGTGTTTGTTTTCACTATCAAAGATGGCAAAGCAGTTTTTCATCTCTTGATCCAACTGATTGTCAGTGGCACTCTGGAAATATGTCTTTAGAAAGATTCTGAGGTCAAGTTAAGAACCAAACAGGAAGAGACTGAGATCTGTTAGTGATATCTGAAAATGTGGTGGAGAGAGTTTTCCCACAGGTGTGGTGTATTTGACATGAAACTATATGATCTCCTAGTATGAGGTCCCATCTCTGATCTACAAGTTGGAAAACGAGCTTTTGTATTTCTTTATGTTGCTCCTCAGAGTTGAAGTGACATTATGGTGGGACCTGCTATAATGCCTGCTTTCAAAACATAAATTTGTTCCAATAAGATTGATATATTAAGGAACAATCTGAGCACGATATGAATTTCACATTTGCTTATGTGCAATTTAATCAGTGAGAACATTTTTGAGACAGTAGAAAACTGTACCCTGAAGAGCCATTTGTTTACTGTAGCCAAGCAGCCTGCAGGGGCCTAAGAACTAACACTAGTCCTTCAAATAAGCATATGCCCTAGAAAACAGCTTTATAGAGTCACAAGCAAGTATAACTTACTATTATGACTTCCCAACCTCCCTGTGGTAAGTGCTGTCCTCCCCATCTCCCAAGGCCTTCCTCTTGTGTGCCCCTTATATAAGACTCCCTTGAAGTATACTAAAACTTCAGTCTTTAGGGTTTGAATTGACCAAGCTGGCCTTAGCCCTAAAACCCAAACAGTCCATTCTAATAAAGGCATGTGCCCCAGAGGTTCTGCTGTGCTCCCTGCCTCACCCTGCATTGACCTGCTCCACTGGCTCCTCAAGGTATGCTGTGAAAACTCTTCCAGGACCTGTGAGTAATAAACTCTCCTTCAATTCCCTTGTGGTCTTTTATTGAACCAGGCTCCCCATCCAACACTCCAGAGCTCTACTTAACAAATGTGAATTTAACAAAGTCACAACAACATGAATTTGTACAGTGATTTTTTTGGAACACAGGTATGTCTCATTACAGCAGCACTTACTGTACTTGAAATAGCCCGATCAGACTTTGATAAACAAGCATTAAAAAAATACATCTGGAAAGAATGTAATTGATTCAGTGGCAAACCAAAATGCCGCAGCAGGAACAGACTCCCTGAGTCAGGCAATGAAGGCATGCATATCAGTTTGCTTTTTCTTATCACCATGCCCCAGCATCCTAAACATTAGGAGCAAGTGAAAATGATCTTTTGATAGTCTAAATTTTGAACAATTTTTCCATTTACTGTTGAGTTTCACAAATATGTACAACTAATGTACATTTAAGTTTAACGTTAGCACATTTTTGTTGCTTATTCTTTAATAAATATTATTTTCTACATTAAAGTTATTCCAGGCAAGTTCCAGTTATACAAATGACACTGACACAGGTGGGCTCAACTACATGCAAATTCATTTTAAGTATAAATTCACTGCAGTTCAAAATATTTCAAGCTTATTTGTGGCTCAGTTCATTTATGTAATACCTGTGGAAAAACCCTGTGTTTAATAAATTAATTAGAAATAAACATATTCTTATGTTTAATTTGTTAGAAATAAATAAATAGAGCACGGTGATTGTAAAGACAAAACAACTCGAATTCCTTCATTTCTGTCCATTTATGTGAGCATTTGAAGTTTTAAAATAATTGGGGTGACATCGATTAATAAAATTATAAAGTTTTCAAGTGTACAACTCTAATACATCAGCTGCATATTACGTTGTGTTCACCAACCAAGATCAAATCTCCTTCTGTCACCATATAATTTGACCCCTTTCTACCTCTCCCTTTTTTCCTCTGATAATCACCATACTGTTGTCTGTGTCTATGAATTTTTGTTTGTTTATCTTGTTTCTTATTTTAATTATTATATCCCACATATGAGTGAAATCATATGATTCTTGACTTCCCATCTAATTTATTTCACTTAGCATGATATTCTCAAGATCCATGAATGTTATCACAAATGTCAGTATTTCATCTTTTCTTATGGCCTTGTAGTATTCCATCATATATATGTATCACATTTTCTTTATCCTATCATTAATCAAAGGATACTTCTTTTGTTTCCTTGTATGGGCCACTGTGAATAATGCTGCAATGAACACAGCAGTACATATATCTTTACAAATAAATATTTTCAAATGTTTCAGGTACATACTCTGATACTAAAACCTTGCAAGGATAACACAAAAAATAAAACTACAGACCAATATCTCTGCTGAATACAGATGCAAAAATCCTAAACAAAATACTAGCAAATTGAATACAACAATACATTAAAAAAATATTATTCCCCCTTATTCAGTTGGGTTTTTTTCCGGGGTTCCAGGGTTGTTTCACCTTTTGCAATCAATCAGTGTAATACACTACATTAACAAAATAAAGGATAAAAATTATATGAGCATATCTATAGATAAGGAAAAAGCACTTGGCAAAATACAACATCTATTTATGATTAAAACACTCAATAAAATAGGTATAGAAGGAAAGTCCTAGCCAGAGCAATGAGTCAAGAGAAAGAAATAAAAGACATCTAACTGGGAATGAAGAAGTAAAATTGTCACTTTTTGCAGACAGCATGATTCTTTATATAGAAAACCCCAAAGAACTACTAGAAAAAATAAACAAATACATCCCTGCCGACATCTTAATTTTAGCCCCATGAGACCCATTTTGTACTTCTGACATCCAAAACTATAAGTTGATAAATTTATGTTTTTTTAAGTCACTAAGTCTGTGGTAATTTGTTACAGTAGTTATTGGAAACTAATATAATTTGTTAAGTATAATTTTAGTTCACATAAAATATTTTAATAAATTTTAATATCTTTAAAATTGAAAGCAATTCTTTTTAAAGTTAATTGTTTTATTAATAAAGAACAAATCAATAAAATAATGATTATTAAATATTACGTAATTATTACTCAAAATAATTTTGTCACGGAGAAGAGAGGAATATTAAAAGATGTCAAGTATGCTAGGTACCTCACAGCGCTGGTACTAAATTTGAAGAATTCTGTTGGCTCTTCCCCATTTTATCACGTTTATGTGCTATCTGCCCTGATTTATTAATTTTAAACCTCTACTGTCTCTATATTATCTTCTCCACTTATAATCATAACTGACTAGTTAAACACAATTTTAAAAAAATGTCAGTATATTATATCAATATACTTATACTACAGGAGGAAAGAGAAAAAGATAAATTGCTTTCACAATCTGTGCACTCACTATTATTTCTTTGAGGGCAGAAACCATGCTTTATTCATTCTTCCTTCTAGCATCTAACACAGTTTCTGGCATGTAATAGGACAATCAATAAAGTTTGATTAATAAGTGAACAAGAAAAAGTATTTTGAATGTCCCTATTCCCCAAATACCTCCTATATAACTCCTGGATGTCTTTCAATATTCTGCTTCAAAGCTATAGGTTTACCAAAATCTTCCTGGGTACCCTCTCCACCCAGAACTTAGGGTTTTTTTTCTCCCTTTAGATTCTTAGAGCCTATTTGTACCATCATAATGCTCTTATCATGGTTTGCCACATTTTAAATCTAATTATGTGTGATTTTATTTTCTCTGCTAGATTGTAAGCTCCTCATGGTTAAGGGCATGCAGTTTATTCATACCTGTGGTCACTATAGAACCTACAGAATAATTTTCATATGTTATATGATAAATGAATCATTGTTCAATTTAAGTTGAAAGTGTGATCTCATCATTACTTATTTCATTTCTATCAATTCATGTTTTTAAAGGTATAAGAATGTCAAATATCCCTACATATTCTTTAAAATATATACATGTAAGATCATACCTTTACCTCATTACCTTCACTTATTTTAAACTATAATACATCAAATAAAGACATTTCCTCCAGGGAACTGATTCTCTGAGGTTTCAAGACACGTTACATACACTCGTTCATGGCCCTTGATAGAAATGAATTATTTTTTCTTCTTTCTTTATCAAAATTGAACAGTTTAAATGAGTCTCTTTGATGTGATGCATTTTCAATACATTTTCAAAACATTTCCTTCCTCCTTTTTATCTCTCTAGAGCCTCCCCTACCCCTGCCCACATTAGATTACTGCATGTCATATCCTTATTCTCTTCATCTAAGTGTCCTATTGAGGTTTATTAAGACTAAATGGTAATGACTTTAATAAAAAATTTGATGTGAAACTACCTTTATAATTTAGGAGTGTATCTCCCACAGTGTTTCCTGGAAACTCAAATAATTCGGGTGTCAACCTTTATTTTTCCATACAGAAAGGAAGCAGACAGGTAGAATTCCAGTCAAACTGTCTATATTTCTCCCTGCTTTCAAGGCACCCTAAATTCAAAGCCAGAGACACTAGTACGTGCTTGCAACACTAACACAGTTACTCTAAAGGGCCCCAGCGAACAGTTTCCCCAAAGTCTAATGCATGAGCATCAACAGAACAACTGTCAAAAGGAATAGTATCCAGCTCAACTCTCTATCACAAATGATCCACATTGCTGTATCTCAGTTAAACCAAGTCCAACATATTTTACAACAAGTGCATGCTAAGTTTTTATGAAATAGCCAAAGGAGCATTTAAAGCAAATATAAAAAGAACATTTGAAAAAAAATGAATTTGGAGAATACTGAGGAGAAGTTAAATCTTCTCTCAGATAAGGCTTACTCTATGGAGAAAAATAGTCTCAATGTAATACAGAAAACATATCATGAACAATTAGAAAACCAATATATCTATCTTGTCACAAACTTTGTTTTAAATACATACAGTGGTAAAAGGTATGGTTTCATAGGCTGTAAAGATTCTTATATTTCAGATGACATCTGTAGTTTTTTTTTTTTTTTCCTAGCAAAACATATGAGAAATTTTAGACTTGAATTGTCTGTAAAGAAAACACCCCCACATCTTCTCCCTGTAATCAGAGTGGTAATGGAAGTAGTAACTCAGAGATAGTGAAAGAGTATATGCTATTAAAATATAGACTGTGGTTTGTGGGAGCCAGCTCATACTGGTCTGTAAATATTAAGAAATTCTATTAAACTTTTGGTATCTTAAAATTGTTCACAGTGAAAATATTTATACCATAGAAAGTATTTACGCATAATTATTTAGCACATGTTAATTTGTGGAGCATTATTTAGCCTGATAGGAGTTATTTTATAAACTTGGAAGGAAAAAGCATATATTTAACTAATTGAGATTAGTTTATTTCTAGTGAGCTCTCACTACACAGGTTTTACTACACAGATTAATAGTTGTTTTGCAATTGTTGTCATGTTGTTTCATGTGCCTGTTTTATTTCCTCAACAGCTTCTAAGGGCCTCAGAGTCAGGAATTATATTTTCTATTTTCTATTCTAATCTAAAGGACCTGTGTAATCTTACTACTAGCTATAAGATTACAATAAATGCTTAATTGATATCAGATAATTGGATACATTATTTTTTAAAAGTTACTAATATTCTCAAGGAGCAAATAAATATAATATTGTTTTGTGCGTCTTGAGTCAAAAACTTAGTTCCAAAAGCAATAATGTTAAGAAAAATGTACTTTATTACTGTATTAGATGCAAACATACAAAGTTACTCTTTGGTACAGATCATTCTCATTTACTAGGCAGTTCCCTTGAAAAAAGGCTATATTGACTTTTTGTCAGTTTTTATGCTGATCACCAAAGATGGTGCTTTGTTATATTTGTTTATCAATAAATGTTCATTAAATGACATATTAATTCTCTTTAGCCACAGCAAAAACAAGAGACCAAATGTTCCTAAGTGTACATGGGCCAGTTTCTGTTCTCATTATAGTTTCTAGTTGCTTACTACTAGATCAGAAAAATGTTAAGTTTGTAACATTTTTTTTATTCCGAAAGCTCTCTTTTTAGTTTTAATAACTTGCTGATTCTGTTGGGCTTCCTATGTAAATAACCACATCATCTGAAAATAAGAAATACTTTTCAGTCTATGTATATTTAAGCCAAGATCTCCAAACCTGTATTGTACAGTTGCAGTGCTATAGCATATTATATTGTTCTTCATCTTAAAAAATGCATCTAGGATAATGTTTGCTTAAAATGCTTTAGTAAATACTTTTTATTGAGTAAAAGTCCCTTTAGTTCATAATCTTCTGATAAGTTTTATTATAAAATTGATTTTGAACTTTATTACATATATGAAGTAATTATATTATTTTAATAATTTAGACCATTTATGTGTTAGGTTACATTGATACATTTTCTGATAATGAAACATCTATGCATTCCAGAAATAATGTCAGGATATATTGATTTTTAATATAATATTGTAGTCATTTTTCTAATAATTCACTCTAGGAATTGTTTTTAAGTAGAGTGATCCTACAATTTTGTTATCTTATATACGTTCTCAGACTTCATTAGCTTTCTATTCAAAACCAAACCCTACATCTTCTTTGCTAATAAAACTCCAATTTATTCAATGAAGCAATTTTCCTAACAGTTCAAGGGTATTGAATAGTCTAAGCCAGCAGTTTTCCAGCCTTTTTTCTCAGGACATTTTACGTTTGTATAAAGTACTGAGGACCCCAAAGAGCATTTATTTATGTGTGTTAAGTCTATAGAGAAATGTTTAGAACACAAAAACACATGAGCATACATTCCACAGTCACCAGATTATTAACATAATTATCATGTAGTCTGGAAACTATACTTGTGGAAAAAATATTAAAAAAAAAAAAAACGAGAATGAGAGAGGCAAATAACATCTTAGTATTATGAAAATAGTGTTGACCTTTCGGATCCCCTAAAAAAGGGGAGAGTTCCTAGATCATACTTGGAGAACTGCTGATCAAAGTAAATCAAAACAGTCAGGATCCTTGTTTTCTAAATGACATAGAGCTAAGTGTGCCCCTGTGATCTGAGTCTGGCTGACAGGACCTAAGCAGAAGTCAACTAAAAGAGGGTTCTGGAAGAACTCTGGTTTTCCTGATGAAAACAAGCAGAGGAACATGCCTAGTTTTCCCTTTCTCCCTTTTCAAGGTCTCGAAGGTGATTATGGTATGTGGAGCTGCCCAGCCCACTTCCAAAGATGCAATGCCTAGGATCAGGAAGAAAACCAACTTGCTATGATGACAAGAGTGGAAAGATAAAAACGGCCTGTCTCATGTCATCATTAAGTAGCCGAGTGACTATAAGAAAATCATACCTCTGGATGTCTTGTTAGGAGGGAAAGCAAATCCCTATTTATTTAAAGTATTCTAAGTTTGTTTTTCTGCTACTTAACGCTAAACATTCTCTCATTTGATCCATTGTCCTTAATCAGCTTAAGAATCAAAGTTTTACTAGGAATAAACTGTAGAAGTTAGAAATGAGTTTTTGTTGGAAAGTTTGGTTGATAATACATATTAGATGTTATACATAAAACTGTCTGGATCTGGAGTCTTTGCATATGGTGTCTCTTACAAGGTTTGCCCCTTAATATTCTTACCATTTTAACTTCTTCAATAGTTTTGATATATTCATGAGTTCATTTCTTCTCATACAAGCTTTGATGTACATTTTGGAAGAAATGTTTTCATTTAACCTAGTTTTCAAATCCGTTGCTGTTCTCAATACTTTTTGTCATATTTCTTTGAACCTTATTATGTCTGGCATGTTTCTTTAACCTCATTTCGTTAGTTCTCTGTAAAAAATTCTGCATTTTGTTTATTTACATCTTTCCTTTTTCTTCATCTGTCTTCTCATAAGGTTGCCTAAGCTATGACACTTTTTTAAAAAATGAATTTTCAATTTTCTCTATCTGTTCCACATTTCTCTCTCTCTCCCCGCCCCTCACCCCACCCCTCTACTCGCCTGTTAGTCTATTCGATTACTATTTTCTTATTTCTGGGGTTAAACATTTGGCTCTTTTGTTTTCAATCTTTCTGAAGCTTAAGCTAAAAATTTCTCTCTACATACTGTTTTAGCTGTGTCTCATAACTTTTAGCATATAATGTTTTTAATATTATTCAACTTAAATATTTTAAATTTCCCATTTTCTTCAACTCCAAAGTTAGTGTGTTTTTTTCAATTTCCAGATACATAATCTTTTCTGTTATCACTTTTTTATGTCCAGTTTTATTACGTTATAGATAAAAATATCATATAATATTTTTGTCATTGTTTGAGACTTTACCTACAAACTTAAACATGGTTACCTTTTTGACTAGACCATATGTGCTTGAAATGAATACATATTTATTTGGCATAAGGGTTTTTATTAGTTTGATTTATAATTACTCCCCTAGATTTTCTTTTTAATGACATTTTTCTGGTATATCTTTTTCCATATATTTATTTACAGAGATATACTGAAGACACAATTTCACTGTATAGAGAATGGCCAAACATGAAAATTAATATTTGACCAAGATTGAGGCAAAAATCAAATGTCCAAATAATAAATGTAATAATTTAATATTTATACCCAAAATGCTTCTATTACAATTATTTAATGGTCAGCTTTGAAAAGTGAAATGTTTGATGTCAGAACAATTTCTCAGCACTATTAGTGGCTAGATTGCCCTTACAATCACAATACTGCATACTTGAGATACTGAAATAGATGCTTCTCTGAGGCTGTAGAGAAGCAAGAGTGTCCAATGGCAGAATTTTTCAGCTGTTGGTAAAATTATCAACAAGTTATTTTACCAAAGTAAAAATTCATCACATTTTCAAATCCAGCTTTAGACAAAGTGGTAGTGTAATATAATTTGTGCAATTCTACAACATAGACTTTGTGGGTTTTTCGAATAAAATTTCTAAGTATTTAAAAATCTATATTTAATATTGTTGCATATAAAATGTAGGTATATAGATAGATGATCCATCGATCAATCAATAAATAGATAAAAATTAAAATTAACTCTGAATCTTCCCTAGAATAATATGACAAGAATACCTGCGCAGCTGGAATCATGAAGAAATAAGATACTACCAAGGCCAAGAAATGTAGACAAACTACTTTTTATGTAAACAACAATTTATTGTTAATAAGTTCTGTCAAGCTAGAATGCATTTCCCTCAAGCAATCTTTTAGATATGTAAAACCAGATATTTCATCTTGTTTGAAAATCTTATATAAATATAAATCAAGGCAGCTCCAAAATCACTTTTATGTCATAATAGAATTTTCACTCCAAGTTACATTCAGAGTTTCAAAGTAAATAATTAGATTTAATAATAAATTTAGATGACACACCTTGTGGTATGTCTCAAATTGTTTTCCTGGATATACACAAAAGTAACTTACACCACCACATGATCATTATCCCTGCACAAGTTCTGAATAATATTGTCAGAATAATATTGAGGTGAGCAGTCAGTTATTTGCACTTTTAAAGTCTGACACAAAACCCAATGTCAAATAACAGATTTTGAAAAAAATATGTGGAAGCTAAAGCTTAAGTTCATTTTTCATTTTCAACCTCTCTTCATCCTATTATTTTAAATTTGTTTCTCCTGATAAACATATTGCTGGATCATACTTAACATCTAATATGGGAGTCTCTGCTTCTTGATTATTGACTCTAACCTACATTTGTTTATTGTAATTACTGCTTTATTGAGATTTATTTTTGATAGCTTATTTCTTATTTTCTATTACCTTTAGTTTTTGTATCTATTTTTCTTCTTTCCTCCCTCCCTTTAGAGATAACATTTTTTTTTTTACTAACATTTGAGTTATGCATTTGATTTGCAGTCTTATGATGGTTATTGATAACTTATTGATAACTCACATTTGCATTTATTCTCCCCATAGTTTGATGAGCTGTCTCCTCACACAAAATAAGTATCTTTGCATACTCTCACCTCCTTCTTTTTCCACCCACATTCACACCCCTCCCCCGCCACCTCAAGCCCACATACGACTTCGTGAATTTTTACTCTTATTCTAGACTCCTATACCTGATTTGACCCTTTCAAGTCTATCTTCCATGTATTCTCATCGTATCTATTCCTAAATGGTCCTAATGCCTTTGTGAGAATTCCTCAACCTAACTTTCCAAGTAACTAACCTTTTATTTGGCTTTATTCATCCTTCTTAGTGCTTTTTTAAAAAATTATTTTATTGAGCCCTACTGTAGATGCTGAACCTGGGACTACAAGCGTGGGCTTCATCGGCGCAGGGCAGCTAGCCTAGGCCCGGGCGCGGAGCTTCACAGCCGCAGGCATCCTGTCGGCTCACAAGATGATAGCCAGCTCTCCAGAAATGGACCTGTCTGCGGTGTCTGCGCTCAAGAAGATGAGGATGAACCTGACCCGGAGCAACAATAAGATAGTGAGGAACAGCGACGTCCTGTTCCTGGCCATGAAGCTGCACATCATCCCCTTCATCCTGGACGGGATCGGTGCCGGTGTCCCGCCCAGGCACTTTGGAGTCTCTTGAACAGCCGGTGTCACCATCAGTTCAGTAGAGAAGAAGCTGACAGCGTTCCAGCCGGCCCCCAAGGTGATTCACTGCATGACCTACACACCTGTGCTGGTACAGGAGAGTGCCACAAGCACCCACGCCCTGGTGGAGGATGGGCAGCTCCTGGAGCAGCTCATGAGCAGCATGGGCTTTTCTGCACTGAGGTGGTGGAGGACCTGATTGATGGTGCCACAGGGATTAGTAGCAGTGGGCCTGCCTGTGTGTTTATGGCCCTGGAGCCGCAGGCTGATGGCATGGTGAAGATGGGCCTGCCATGGCACTTGGCTGTCCGATTTGGGGCACGACTTGCTAGGGGCTGCCAAGATGGTGCTGGACTCAGAGCAGCGTCTAGGCCAGCTCAAGGACAATGTCTGCTCCCCCGGAGGGACCACCATCCATGCCCTCCACTTCCTAGGGAGTGGAGGCTCTCTGCTCATCAATGCAGTCGAGGCCTCCTGCATCCGAACATGAGAGCTACAGTCCATGGCTGAACAAGGAAAGATCTCCCCAGCTGCCCTCACGAAGACTCTCCTGGACAGAGTGAAGCTGGAATCCCCCACAGTGTCCACACTGACCCCCTGCAGCTCAGGGAAGCTCCTCACAAGAAGCCCGACTCTGGGCAGCAATCAGGACTGAGGCAGCCTCTGTCCCTGCTCTGTGACCAAAGTCCTCACCGGAGGGGGCCGTGCAGGGTAAGGGCAAGTGCTTGATACAAAACTTCCCTAAGTCTTTTCAGACCAAGCAGTTCTCGCTTCTCCTCCTGTTCCATACTGGAAGATGCTCTCAAGGGGTGGTTGATACTAGAAGCCAGATTCCCTTGCACGCCTCCCCTGTCAGAGGCCCAGCTCAGGTGGGGAGGTCTGAGGAGAACCTTCAACTAGTGTTCTCCGGTTGGAGCCGTAAGTAGGGTCAGTTTGATTCCAGCTCATGGGAAGGGCATTTCTCTTTGAATTGAAAGTGAGCAACTTAGAATTATCACAGTTAATCAGAAATGCACGAGATGAGACTATGCTCCTATTTAAGTCTTGCTTCATAGGTGCACCATTGAGAAAGCATTAGTTGGTGCTGCTAAGTTTAGTTGCTTAAATAAAGTTTTATTTTTCATTTAAAAAATTATTTTATTGAGATAGAATGCACATACCATACAATTTACCCTTTTACAGTGTACAATTTAATGGTTTTAAGTATGTGTGCAGTTGTGCATTCATCACCACATCAATTTTAAGACATTTTCATCACCCCCCCAAAAAAATTCCATGCCTCTTAGCAGTCACTCTCAATTTCCCTCCAACTTTCTCAGCCCTTTGCAACCACTGATGTACTTTCTATCTCTATAGGTTTGCCTAATCTGTCGTTTCATGTCAATGGAATCATATAATATGTGGTCTTTCATGACTGGCTTCTTTTACTTTGTATAATGTTTTTAATATCCATGTACAAGTTTTGCGTGGGCACATGTTTCTGTTTTTCTTGCACATATACCTAGGAGTAGAATTGCTGGGTTATATGCAAACTCCACATTTAAATAAGGTATCAAACTTTTTTTCCAAAGTTACTGCACCGTTTACATTCCCATCAACTCAGTATAATGATTCCAATTTCTCCACATCTTTATGAACACTTACTATTATCTATCTTTTTGATTATAGCCATTATAGTGGTTGTGAATTAGTATCTTACAATTTTAATTTGCTTTTTCTTGTTGTCTAATGATGTTGAACTTTCTTCATTTGTATACCTTCTTTGAAGAAATGTCTATTTAGATCCTTTACCCGTTTTTTAATGGGTTGTCTTTGGTTGTTGTTTTAAGAGTTCTTTCCATGTTCTATTACATGTATGATTTCATTATCGGATACACATTTTGCAACAATTTTCTTCCATCCTGTAATTTTCTATTCACTTTTTTGACGCTGTACTTTAACATGATAAAAATGAATAAATATTCATTAGATAACTCATTAAGTCATGAATCCATTTAATTATTTTTTATTGCAATTAATGCATTCTTCATTTATAAGCTACTGTTTTCTTGTGGGTTTATATTCCTCTAGGTGTATCAGCTACATTGACTGGTTATTAGTCACTTAAGGGAGAAACTAAATATGGCACAAAATTTCATACCTATGGTGAGTTAGGGTGTGGATATGTGGGACCCACCTGAAAGAATAAAGTCTCTGCTCTTACAATCTACTCAACTACCTATGGTCCACACTCTTCCCACTCAGCTTATTCATCTACCTCTGGTCTTCAGTCTCTTGCCACACACTATCCTCACAAAGTTACTCTGTCTCAAGCAAAAAATTCCCATTCCTTGACCAATATGATATTTTTTTAGATTCTATTTTGCTTAAGTTCAAAAACAATATCACACTTTTCGTTGAATTGATATGTTCCTGGTATATCTTTTTTGATCCCTAGCATTGTTCTTTGCCTTGAGCTGCTTCTCTCAGTTAAAATCACTTAGAAGAAGAAAGTATATATTTAATTAATTTAAATTAGTTTACTTCTAGTGAGCTCTCACTACAGAGATTTTACTACACAGGTTAATAGTTTCACAATTGTTATCATGTTGTTTTGCGTTTCTATGTGTTCAAGATAGGAGGAGAGGGACCTGCCAGTTAGAATTTCAGGTTGTCTCCCACTACAGTAGTTGATAGATGAGTTTCAAGGTTGTAATTACATACTGATAAAACTGACTTAGTAACATCCTGGGGTTTACAAGCATGGAGTTAAATCTCCCCCTTTGTATAGATTGTACTTGGCTATTTCTATACATACTTAACATGGCAGAATGGTTTTCATTCATTGTAAAAGCCTTCATGTGGAAGGCATTCATCGTTGGAATCCCTCATATGTTATTTCTGCAATCATTTTCATCTGCCATAAAGTGAACTAAGAATCTAAGCTAAATTATAATCTGAACGGATTGAAAATGGAAACCATTTGGTTGTTCCACCCTAAATCATAATCTGTATTTTTTATTCAAATGACCTAAATTTCTTAATTTAGTTAACATAGAACCAAATCTTTACATTTTCAAAAACCATGAAATTATAATAACATAAAAATTTCAAATAATCTACACAGTAAATAACTTATTTTTTTCTGTCTAGTTCCAGATCTAAACACCAATATAAGCTGGTAATGCTGGTTTGTTAGTTGATTGTTCATGAACTCAATACATTTTTATTGAGCCAGAAATTCTTCCAAGTTCTAAAGATTTGACAATGTATTTGACAGTTAGAAGATTCCTTTCTCATGGAGCTTACATTTGAATGGGAGAGACAGACACTTAGCAAGTAAATAAATAAATGAGATAATTTCTGATCATGATTATGATGATAAAGAGTAGAAAACAACAAAATGTTATATTGGTTTGGGTAGGCAGTAGGGTGAATGGCATGAGACAAAATGCTCTAGGAAAAAGCTCTCTAAAAATGAGATATTACAGTTAAAATTTAAATAAGGAGTCAGTATTTAAAGACCTGAGGAAAAAACATTCCAAGCAGTAGGAAAGGCAAGAACAAAAAGTAAGGAAATCACAAAAGCAAACAAAGACTTAAAACTTGATTGAATTCAGTGATTATGTTTTAGTTACAGAACACTGCAGAGGGCACAGCCATAGGTGGTTGTAGGCTGGAACAATCTGTATTTATGCCTATTGCCTCAGCTCACCCATTTACTCTTAAAATGTTTTAGTTTCAAGAAGAAATGATGTGGTCAATCTGCTTATAAATTTGAGATAATTGTAGCTATTTATAAGAGGACATTAGAAAATTTAAATATTAATTTTACTAGACGTTAAACTCAGAACTCAGAAAACTGCTTTTACTCATTACAATCGTCTTAGAAAAATTCTTTGAATTCAAAACAATCCATTTTATCATCTTTGCTTATGATTCTTATACTCTCCTCTGTTAATTATCTATGTATTCTAAATGCAAAAAAAAAAACAACAACTATTAAATACAAAAAAATTAAATGCCTCATAGTATTAGGTTTCTTTCATTATCGTTAATTTCCTCTTAGTCTTTGTAATGTACTTGGAAAGTAGGTCTATGCAAGTAACAGTGATTGATTAGACTTTCACCATGTTCCTTCATGTGTGCCCATCCATGAGTTTATTTTCCACTAGTCGACACACAGAAGTCCTGCCTGATCTGAAGCCAGTTTGAAGGCTGACACCACAGATGCCCAGGACTGGACATGGAGACCAAGAGTTAAAAAGTAGAATGTTTGTCCAGCATAAATGTGCTAAAGGATCACTCTATCATAACAGAAGCATATATTTTATGACCAATTTTATAAGTTTTTAAAGTTCTCTTAAACCATGTTTTTTAGGAGCAAAACATTGTGACATATATATATTTTTAAATCAGTCATATGTGTATATATATAGATACACACACATATACATAAAATACATATTAAAAATATATAAATATGTAAAATATATAATAAATATATAATATAAATATATATAAATATAAATAAAAGTATAAAATGTATGAATATATAAAATATATTTAATATATTTTTCATATATAAAATGCATTATATTTATATGTATGCAGTTTCTATCAGACCCCAGGTGTAATAAAAAATAAATGACATTATTTAATTACTTTTATATTTGAAATACTCAACAACTGTTAGAAACTAAAAAAAAAAAAATCATAAATGCTAGAGTACACAGGTCAAATAGGGGATGTGGACAAAAGTAAGTGTTTCTTGTGGCACTTGAGGTTTGATTTGTATCAGCAGCCAAAATATTATCCACATTAAAATTATTTATCTTCTTTTTATTCTCAGAAAATTCGAGAAATTCAAAGGCACTCAAATGTATACTTGGCTCAAAGAGCCCAGGAGTAGAAATAAGGCAAAATCACATAATTTTATATCCTTTTTACACTGCCTTTGTGCACATGCTGGATATTCAGAAGTCAACTTGTAAATAAGAAGCTGTAATTAATCTAACAACATACTCTGTTTGTCCAAGGGCTAATATGATCTTAGTTTGCATCTTTTGAAGTACACTCATCAAAATAAGAATTTCTCAAATTCTGTGTACCACTCATTAAGAGAAACATGAACACACAAAAAAATTACTTGCATGGAGATTTAAAAACATAGTATTCGAAATTTTGAAAATATATTATACTGGAAATATAGCGAGTCTCTAAAATTCATCCTTCAAATTGTTCAGCATCTACCATATACCAGACATTCTGGTTATCATGCTTAGGAAATTCAATACGATTCACACAGAGCTTACATATGAAGAAATTAAGCATCTTCCAGAGGAAATCAAAATTGTCTGAAACTATATGAAAAGCTATATATGAAAGAGGAATTAAATTTATTATGCATTGTCCTAGAAAGGAAAATAAACATTAATCAAAGTAAGCCAGTGTTGGTAGGAGGTAGAAGAGAAGATAAGCCTGCCTTTCACTTTCAATATCAAGGAGTTCATCACCTGTGTGGAAAAAAGTTTTATTCATTTATTCAACACATACTTATTGGACAATTATACATTAATTTTCTTGGTATATACCAGGAAAAAATTAGTATTCTCACATTTGAGAACCATCTGATTCTTATTTTTAAAATAACTTCTTGGTTCCTACCAATAAACATCTGGCACTAGCCATAATTATTAGGCTGTGGGTGGTACAGAAGCATATATTTTATGACCAATTTTATACGAACTTCCTACTATGAATTCATTTTCTTGAAAACAAAAACATTAAAATAAGGCACATTACCCGTAATTGCGTTGTCCACATTAGAAGTTTCCATGTTAAAGTGTCAAAGGTACACCCAAAATGATTTTTCCAAAGTCAAAATGCTACTTGAACACTGAGGAGTCTAGCTCTAGGCCGAGATCCTATGGGTACTTTTGATCTTTCAGGCTCAAGCACAGGCAATTAATTATAAGGCTTTCCCTGACAGCCCTCATAGGGATGGGGCTGTGGAGGAATGACTCAGCCCCCTACCATCTCCATGGCCAAACACGCTCATACACTCATTTACATACCTGCATTCCTAGCCCAAGCTCTTGCATTTGGAGGCCTCCATACTGAAAGCCTGAGCTGAGGCATTTTTTCTACTTTGACTCAGTATTTTTCTATTCCTAGATCTTCTCCCACTCTCTTCCCAGGGAGTCTTTTGTGTGAGTCTCCTCCTCAGCAGTGAGATAATTCCCCCCATCTGAGCTGCGTCCCGCTGACCCTCCCCCTGTGTTGTTCTCGGGGGAAGAATGGAACACTAGGGAATCTTCTCTTCCTGACTTTTGCTTGTATTGTTGCAGTAAGTGAATAAAGGCTCTACTGTTATTCTCACTTTGGTTCATTGTCCTAACTGACCATGTTAACACCTGATTGCATGACAGCTACTAAAATGGCTTTTGGACACTATATCTACCTTGAAAGTTGTACATGAGAAGAGACTACCAACATTCCTTCTCCAAGAACTAGAAAGGGAATTGTAACATTGCCATCATGGCACATGTTACTTGCTGCTATGAATGAAAATTAGTAAATACAAAACATCAAACAAGAATTTCGGCACAATCCAGATTTTCTCAGAAGCATCTGTGAGCCAACCAGGTTAATCGAATAAAAATATTTCTATAATTAATTAAGAATATCCTTCTAATTTTTTTTTTTTTTTTTTTTTTTTTAATTTTTTTTTTTTTTTTTTTTTTTTTTTTTTTTTTTTTATGCAAGGCAACCCTTGGTTGACCTCACAGACTGCAAGGACCTTTTCAGCTTACAATCCCTTATTTTTTACGCCTACAGCACCTGGTCTTCCTAGGTGGTGTCCCATCCAAGTACTAACCAGGCCCGACCCTGCTTAGCTTCCAAGATCAGATAGGATCGAGCTTGTTCAGGATGGCATGGCAGTAGACCTTTCTGATCTTCTTAAGCCCTGCTCAGATTATACCATCTACTCTCCTCCATACCTAATTTATATGACATTGCTACCCCAGAGATGTAGATAATCTATCCATCTCATGCTATTTTATTATATTTTCCTCAGATTTCAACCATCACATTTGCTTTGCTACTTTCTTTACAATAGTTATTTATGCACATCTCTGTCTCTATAGATGACAAGCCCCCAGCACACAACTTTGCATTCATTATCACACCCAAACCGTATTAACTATCACTATGTTTTGATTATAATAGCACTCAACAAACATTTGTTAAACTGAATCATTAATTTGGGTTAGAAAATTGTTAGAGAAATTCATCAGCTTTACATAAATTAAGTAGCTTTAAAGGTAAGCCTCACCCAGGAACTCTTCTCCTAGAGCAGCTAGTTAAGGCCTTTTTTTTTTTAATGTACTTTTTATTTTGAGATAATATTATTTTGTGGTAGATTTGCACATAGCTGTAAGAACAATACAGAGGTAGCCAGTTCCTCCCAATGGCACCACTTGTGAAACTGCAGTACAAAATTACAACCAGGATCTTGATATTGATACAATCAAGATACAGAAGAGTTTCATCATCACAAGGATTCTTCTTGTTGCTTTTATAGCCACAACTACTACTCTCCCACCTCCACAACCACCTCCTTATCACCTGGTACCAATAATCTGTTACCGATTTCTATAGGTATGCCATTTTTAAAATGTTACATAAACAAAATCATATCTTTTGGGACTGTATGTAAACTTTGGGGTTAGCTTTTTTCACTCAGCATACTTTGGAGATTCATCCAGGTTGTTGTATGTGTCAATAGTTTTTTGGGTTTTTATTGTTGTTGCATTTTGTTTTGTTTTTACTTCTGCTCAGTAGAATTCTATAGCAAGGATATACCACACATTTTTTAACCATTCATCTATTGAAAGATATCTAGATTGTTTTCAGGTTTGGGTATTATGAATAAAACTGATATAGATATTCACATACAAGTTTTGTGTGAGCATAAGTTCTCATTTCTCTAGGATAAGTATCCAGGAGTACAATTGTTGGGTCATATGGTAGTTGTATGTTTAGTTTATTAAGAAACTTCCAAACTATTTTCCAGAGAGGTCATACTGTTTTAGTTTCCCACCAGTAATGTGTGAGCCATCCAGTTTCTTCATATCATTGCCAAAATTTGTTATTGTCACTTTTTTTTTTTGTAATTTTAGTCATTCTGATAGGTGTTTGTTATATCTCATTGTGATTTTAATTTGTATTTCTCTTCTCTAAAAACTAATGATGTTGAACATTTTTTCATGAACTTATTTATCATTTGTATATTTTTATTGGTAAAATGACTCTTTATGTCTTTTGCCCATTTTATGATTGGATTATTAGAGATATGAGAGTTCTTTACATGTTCTAGATAACAATCTTTTGTTAAATGTGTGATTCGCAAATATTTTCTCCCAGTCTATATCTTGCCTTTTCATTGTTTTAGCAAGGTCTTTCATAAAACAATTTTTTTTTTAATTTGGAGTTTAATTTATACATTTTCCTTATTATGGATTGTGCTTTTGATGTCCAGTATAAGATTTCTTTGTCTATCCCTAGATCCTAGAGATTTTCTCCTATTTTTTTTTAAGTTTTATTGTTTTATGTTTTACAGTTAAGTCCATCATTCATTTTGAGTTAACTTTTTGCATATGATGTGAAACTTTGGTCAAGATTCTTTTATTTATGTATGTATTCATTTAGCCTATGAATGTCTAATTACTCCAGCACCTTATTTGATTGCTATACCATATCCAATCTTGAAATTAGATAGAGTA
>NW_011888806.1:1337882-1340232 GCF_000151845.1 Pteropus vampyrus | reverse complement strand
ATTGATACAATCAAGATACAGAAGAGTTTCATCATCACAAGGATTCTTCTTGTTGCTTTTATAGCCACAACTACTACTCTCCCACCTCCACAACCACCTCCTTATCACCTGGTACCAATAATCTGTTACCGATTTCTATAGGTATGCCATTTTTAAAATGTTACATAAACAAAATCATATCTTTTGGGACTGTATGTAAACTTTGGGGTTAGCTTTTTTCACTCAGCATACTTTGGAGATTCATCCAGGTTGTTGTATGTGTCAATAGTTTTTTGGGTTTTTATTGTTGTTGCATTTTGTTTTGTTTTTACTTCTGCTCAGTAGAATTCTATAGCAAGGATATACCACACATTTTTTAACCATTCATCTATTGAAAGATATCTAGATTGTTTTCAGGTTTGGGTATTATGAATAAAACTGATATAGATATTCACATACAAGTTTTGTGTGAGCATAAGTTCTCATTTCTCTAGGATAAGTATCCAGGAGTACAATTGTTGGGTCATATGGTAGTTGTATGTTTAGTTTATTAAGAAACTTCCAAACTATTTTCCAGAGAGGTCATACTGTTTTAGTTTCCCACCAGTAATGTGTGAGCCATCCAGTTTCTTCATATCATTGCCAAAATTTGTTATTGTCACTTTTTTTTTTTGTAATTTTAGTCATTCTGATAGGTGTTTGTTATATCTCATTGTGATTTTAATTTGTATTTCTCTTCTCTAAAAACTAATGATGTTGAACATTTTTTCATGAACTTATTTATCATTTGTATATTTTTATTGGTAAAATGACTCTTTATGTCTTTTGCCCATTTTATGATTGGATTATTAGAGATATGAGAGTTCTTTACATGTTCTAGATAACAATCTTTTGTTAAATGTGTGATTCGCAAATATTTTCTCCCAGTCGATATCTTGCCTTTTCATTGTTTTAGCAAGGTCTTTCATAAAACAATTTTTTTTTTAATTTGGAGTTTAATTTATACATTTTCCTCATTATGGATTGTGCTTTTGATGTCCAGTATAAGATTTCTTTGTCTATCCCTAGATCCTAGAGATTTTCTCCTATTTTTTTTAAGTTTTATTGTTTTATGTTTTACAGTTAAGTCCATCATTCATTTTGAGTTAACTTTTTGCATATGATGTGAAACTTTGGTCAAGATTCTTTTATTTATGTATGTATTCATTTAGCCTATGAATGTCTAATTACTCCAGCACCTTATTTGATTGCTATACCACATCCAATCTTGAAATTAGATAGAGTAATTCCTCCTACTTTATTCTTCTTTTTCAAAATTGTTTTACTCTAGTTCCTTTGTTTTTCCATATAAATTTTAGAATAATCTTGCCAATAGCTAAGAAAAAAGACAATCTCACTGAGATTTTGAAAGGAATTGCATTAAACATATATATCGGTTTGGAGAGAATTGACACATTTACCATGTTGAATTTTCCAATCCATGAACGCAATATGTCTCCCCACTTATTTAGATTTCCTTTGATTTCTTTCATTAGCTGTGTAAAGTTATCAGCCTACAAATTCTGTACATTTTTTGTTAGATTTACACCAAAGAATTTAATATTCAGGATGATTGCTAACGGAATTATACTGTTAATTTTGCCATCCATGTGCTTATTTCTAGTATAGAGAAATAATGTATTTCTAGTATACATCCATGTGCTCATTTCTAGTACAGCTGATGTTATCTTGTTTGCTGTGACCCTACTGAACACCCCCTTATTACTTCTAGGAATATATTTTTGATTCCTTTGAGTTTTCTATGTAGACAACCATGGCATCTGAATATAAGTACAGTTATATTGCATTCCAATCTATATTGTTTCTATTTTCTTTTTTACGTTCTTACACTGGCTAGAATATCTAACATTATGTTGAATAAGGGTGGTGAGAGTGAATATCCTATGTAAGAGGAATCATACATAGCTAATTATTAAAAAGTCAAATGGTAAACATTTAAAAGTAGAAATTAAATAATGATGATTTTCCAGGTTATTTCCAGGATATTTATTGTATCACATACACACTACACTCTATATATCTAATTGGAACTTAAATTAGGCACATATAACAAGAAAGAAATTTTACAATGATGTTACAGTTACTTTCTTTAAGACAAGAAAAAGGTTCTCATTGCTGAGGACCTCATGGCCAAAATGGCAATAAACGAGCTGATATATTTTCTTCATCATCTATGTGATAATTTACAAACAGACAATGTGGTTGTTCTCTTTCATGTAAACTTCATATTCATGTGAAGTGGGCTAAAAGGTAGTGAAATCTATATCCGCTTTCTGAATAATCTTTCAGCCTTTCAAGGGATCAGTAAACT